>NC_135491.1:59006751-59127025 GCF_052094955.1 Ictidomys tridecemlineatus
CGGGTAGGTGAATGGTAGATGATGGGTAGGTGGATGATAGATGATGGATGGATGGATACATAGATGATGGGTGGATGGATACATAGATGATGGGTGGATGGATACATAGATGATAAGTAGGAGGATGGTAGATGACGGGTAGGTGGATGGATACATAGATGATGGGTAGGTGGATGGTAGATGACCGGTAGGTGGATGGATAGATGACGGGTGGATGGATGGTAGATGACGGGTAGGTGGATGGTAGATGACGGGTAGGAGGATGGTAGATGACGGGTAGGTGGATGGATACATAGATGATGGGTAGGTGGATGGTAGATGATGGGTAGGAGGATGGTAGATGATGGGTAGGTGGATGGTAGATGATGGGTAGGTGGATGGTAGATGATGGGTAGGTGGATGGTAGATGATGGGTAGGTGGATGGATAGATGACGGGTAGGAGGATGGTAGATGACGGGTAGGTGGATGGTAGATGACGGGTAGGAGGATGGTAGATGACGGGTAGGTGGATGGTAGATGATGGGTAGGTGGATGGTAGATGATGGGTAGGTGGATGGTAGATGATGGGTAGGTGGATGGTAGATGACGGGTAGGTGGATGGATAGATGACGGGTAGGAGGATGGTAGATGACGGGTAGGTGGATGGTAGATGACGGGTAGGAGGATGGTAGATGACGGGTAGGTGGATGGTAGATGACGGGTAGGTGGATGGTAGATGACGGGTAGGTGGATGGTAGATGACGGGTAGGTGGATGGTAGATGATGGGTAGGTGGATGGTAGATGATGGGTAGGTGGATGGTAGATGACGGGTAGGTGGATGGTAGATGACGGGTAGGAGGATGGTAGATGATGGGTAGGTGGATGGATACATAGATGACGGGTAGGTGGATGGATAGATGATGGGTAGGTGGATGGTAGATGACGGGTAGGTGGATGGTAGATGACGGGTAGGTGGATGGTAGATGACGGGTAGGTGGATGGTAGATGATGGGTAGGTGGATGGTAGATGATGGGTAGGTGGATGGATAGATGACGGGTAGGTGGATGGTAGATGACGGGTAGGTGGATGGTAGATGACGGGTAGGAGGATGGTAGATGACGGGTAGGTGGATGGATACATAGATGACGGGTAGGTGGATGGATAGATGATGGGTGGATGGATACATAGATGATGGGTAGGTGGATGGTAGATGATGGGTAGGTGGATGGTAGATGACGGGTAGGAGGATGGTAGATGACGGGTAGGAGGATGGTAGATGATGGGTAGGTGGATGGTAGATGACGGGTAGGTGGATGGTAGATGACGGGTAGGTGGATGGTAGATGACGGGTAGGAGGATGGTAGATAAGGGTAGGAGGATGGTAGATGACGGGTAGGTGGATGGTAGATGACGGGTAGGAGGATGGTAGATGACGGGTAGGAGGATGGTAGATGATGGATAGGTGGATGGTAGATGATGGGTAGGTGGATGGTAGATGATGGGTAGGTGGATGGTAGATGACGGGTAGGTGGATGGTAGATGACGGGTAGGTGGATGGTAGATGACGGGTAGGTGGATGGATAGATGACGGGTAGGAGGATGGTAGATGACGGGTAGGTGGATGGTAGATGACGGGTAGGAGGATGGTAGATGACGGGTAGGTGGATGGTAGATGACGGGTAGGTGGATGGTAGATGACGGGTAGGTGGATGGTAGATGACGGGTAGGTGGATGGTAGATGACGGGTAGGTGGATGGTAGATGACGGGTAGGTGGATGGTAGATGACGGGTAGGTGGATGGTAGATGACGGGTAGGAGGATGGTAGATGACGGGTAGGTGGATGGATACATAGATGACGGGTAGGTGGATGGATAGATGATGGGTGGATGGATACATAGATGATGGGTAGGTGGATGGATAGATGATGGGTGGATGGATACATAGATGATGGGTAGGTGGATGGTAGATGATGGGTAGGTGGATGGTAGATGATGGGTAGGTGGATGGTAGATGATGGGTAGGTGGATGGTAGATGATGGGTAGGTGGATGGATAGATGACGGGTAGGTGGATGGTAGATGACGGGTAGGTGGATGGTAGATGACGGGTAGGAGGATGGTAGATGATGGGTAGGTGGATGGATACATAGATGACGGGTAGGTGGATGGATAGATGATGGGTGGATGGATACATAGATGATGGGTAGGTGGATGGTAGATGACGGGTAGGTGGATGGTAGATGACGGGTAGGAGGATGGTAGATGACGGGTAGGAGGATGGTAGATGATGGGTAGGTGGATGGTAGATGATGGGTAGGTGGATGGTAGATGACGGGTAGGTGGATGGTAGATGATGGGTAGGTGGATGGTAGATGACGGGTAGGTGGATGGTAGATGACGGGTAGGAGGATGGTAGATGACGGGTAGGTGGATGGTAGATGACGGGTAGGAGGATGGTAGATGACGGGTAGGAGGATGGTAGATGACGGGTAGGAGGATGGTAGATGATGGGTAGGTGGATGGTAGATGATGGGTAGGTGGATGGTAGATGATGGGTAGGTGGATGGTAGATGACGGGTAGGTGGATGGATAGATGACGGGTAGGAGGATGGTAGATGACGGGTAGGTGGATGGTAGATGACGGGTAGGAGGATGGTAGATGATGGGTAGGTGGATGGTAGATGAGGGTAGGTGGATGGTAGATGATGGGTAGGTGGATGGTAGATGACGGGTAGGTGGATGGTAGATGATGGGTAGGTGGATGGTAGATGACGGGTAGGTGGATGGTAGATGACGGGTAGGAGGATGGTAGATGATGGGTAGGTGGATGGATACATAGATGACGGGTAGGTGGATGGATAGATGATGGGTGGATGGATACATAGATGATGGGTAGGTGGATGGTAGATGATGGGTAGGTGGATGGTAGATGATGGGTAGGTGGATGGTAGATGATGGGTAGGAGGATGGTAGATGACGGGTAGGTGGATGGATACATAGATGACGGGTAGGTGGATGGATAGATGATGGGTGGATGGATACATAGATGATGGGTAGGTGGATGGTAGATGATGGGTAGGTGGATGGAGAGTTGATGGGTGCATAGATGGATAGATGATGGGTGGATAGATAAATAGATGATGGGTGGATGGATAAATAGATGATGGGTAGGTGGATGGTAGATGATGGGTGGATGGATACATAGATGATGGGTAGGTGGATGGTAGAAGATGGGTAGGTGGATGGAGAGTTGATGGGTGCATAGATGGATAGATGATGGGTGGATAGATAAATAGATGATGGGTGGATGGATAAATAGATGATGGGTAGGAGGATGGTAGATGATGGGTAGGTGGATAGATACATAGATGATGGGTAGGTGGATGGTAGATGATGGGTAGGTGGATGGATACATAGATGATGGGTAGGTGGATGGATAGATGATGGGTGGATGGATACATAGATGATGGGTAGGTGGATGGTAGATGATGGGTAGGTGGATGGATACATAGATGATGGGTAGGTGGATGGTAGATGATGGGTAGGTGGATGGATAAATAGATGATGGGTAGGAGGATGGACAGATGATGGGTGCATAGATGGATAGATGATGGGTGGATGGATAAATAGATGATGGGTAGATGGATGGATGAGTGGATGGATGGATATATGATGGATGGCTGAATAGGTGATGGGTAGATGGATGGATAGATAATGGGTAGGTGGATACATAGATGATGGGTAGGTGGATACATAGATGATGGGTGGATGGATAGATGATGGGTAGGTGGATACATAGATGACGGGTAGGTGATGGGTAGATGGATGGATAGATGATGGGTAAATGGATGGATAGACGATGGGTAGGTGGATGGCAGATGATGGGTAGGTGGATGGATAGATGATGGGTGGATGGATAAATAGATGATGGGTAGGTGGATGGTAGATGATGGGTAGGTGGATGGTAGATGATGGGTAGGTGGATGGATAGATTGATGGGTGGATGGATACATAGATGATAGGTAGGTGGATGGTAGATGATGGGTAGGTGGATGGATACATAGATGATGGGTAGGTAGATGGATACATAGATGGTGGGTAGGTGGATGGAGAGATGATGGGTAGGTGGACAGATATATGATGGGTAGGTGGATGGACAGATGATGAGTGCATAGATGTATAGATGATGGGTGGATGGATAAATAGATAATGGGTGGATGGATACATAGATGATGGGTAGGTGGATGGTAGATGATGGGTAGGTGGATAGATACATAGATGATGGGTAGGTGGATGGTAGATGATGGGTAGGAGGATGGACAGATGATGGGTGCCATAGATGGATAGATGATGGGTGGATGGATAAATAGATGATGGGTAGATGGATGGATGAGTGGATGGATGGATATATGATGGATGGCTGAATAGGTGATGGGTAGATGGATGGATAGATGATGGGTAGGTGGATACATAGATGATGGGTGGATGGATACATAGATGACGGGTAGATAGATGGGTAGATGATGGGTAGGTGGATACATAGATGATGGGTGGATGGATAGATGATGGGTGGATGGATACATAGATGACGGGTAGATAGATGGGTAGATGATGGTAGGTGGATACATAGATGATGGGTGGATACATAGATGATGGGTGGATGGATACATAGATGACGGGTAGGTGGATGGATAGATGATGGGTAGATAGATGGGTAGGTGATGGATAGATGATGGGTAAATGGATGGATAGACGATGGGTAGGTGGATGGACGGGTAGATAAGAGGTGCATGGCTGGATAGATGATGAGTAGTCCCCCATACACACGCGTCATTAGAGTTTCTCTGAAATCAACATCACCCCGCATCATGCCCATGAAGAAGGCAGTAAACAGCATGGAGGTGGAACAGCTCGTCACCCAGGTGTTAAATGGCAGGAGCCCACAGCTGCACTGAAGCAGTCAGGAGGCCCCCCACTGGCGGTCAGCAGCCCAGGAGGGACAGGCCTGGCCCCGAGCACAGCAGAGCACCCTACAAAGCCCAGCAACAGGTCAGCTGGAATGCTCCGTGAGGGCCGCTCACCACCCCAGGCCACATGCCACGTGCCATCGATGACTTAGATGGAGGATGATCGGGACAAAGAGCAAATGGTCTCACCAGGGAGAAGCTTGACGGCCGGGCTCTCTGGTTTGGCAGACTTGGCTCGAGCCAGGCAGCACCGCCAAGTGCTTGGTGTGACCAGCTGACCAGCAGAGCAGCCTGAGGCGAGGACTCCTGCCCTCCACCTGGCGGAGGAAATTGAGTCCCAGCCGTGGGTCACATGGGGCCAGCATCTGGACCAGGCCATCCGGCACAGAGCCCACGGAACAGGGCACGCGTCACACACCACAGGAGCTGCGTGGTCCCACCCTCCCAGTCCAGCAGCAGACACGTGGGCACCCATCCCGTCTGAGGAAGCCGGGGACAGGAACTGAGAAGAAGTGCCCAGAACTGGCACCTAGGACTTGGAGTCCAGCAAGCCATAGAGGCGGGCCCAGAGCCAGGCTGTCCGATAGGGCAGCTGTGAGCCTCTCATGGGCCCCGAGCCCTGGAGACGTGGTCAGTACCAGGCGGAGGAGTGCTACATAAATTGAGTTACATGTATCATTAAAATTAACTTCACGGGGCTGGGGATGTGGCTCAAGCGGTAGTACACTCGCCTAGCATGTGTGCGGCCCGGGTTCGATCCTCAGCAGCACCACACACCAACAAAGATGTTGTGTCTGCCGAGAACTAAGAAAAAAATAAATAAATGTTAAAACTCTCTCTCTCTCTCTCTCTCTCTCTCTCTCTCTCTCTCTCTCTCTCTCTCTCTCTGTCCCCCTCTCTCACTCTCTCTTTAAAAAATAAAAAAATAAAAAATAAAAATAAAATTAACTTCACGTTCCTTTTCACGTTTTTGAATGTGCCTTGGGGAATGGCTGAGTCCGTATGTGGTCCCCATCGTGTTCCTACAGACACCAGAGGACGAGGCAAAGACCAGCGCCCAGGAGGACAGCTCCCAAAGCAAACGTGTGACCCCTCCCAGGCACCCCCCCGCCAACCACCTTCCACCAACCAGGTGCCCTGGGTGAGGCCTCTGGGGAGCCTCTGTCCCCAGGATTCGGGGGCCCACACCAGGGAGAGCTGTCCCCGCCTCTAAGGGAGCACCCGCCTGAGCAGGCGGCTGGGGCACATGGGGGGTCAGTCTCAGGCCACCGTCCTTCCCAGATCCCCAGCAAGACGGCCCACGTCCCATCCATGGCGTGAGCACCAGGTGCCGGCAGAGCAGCCTGCGGATTCGGGGTGCAAGAGGACCCCACCCAGGGGACCCGAAGCTGAGAGACTGCAGAGAGCGCTGAGCAGAGGGCAGAAAGTGACAGGAGGACAAGGACAGGAGGACAGAGAACAAGAGGCCAGGAGAGGCAGAGGGAGGGGGCCACCGTCCCTGAGCGCTCTGACTGATGGTCCACTGTCACATCAGTGTCCCTACCCCAGAGGCACAGGGGGGTCCATCGGCACCAAGGCTACGCAGCCAGCGGGTCTGGGGCTCCAGAGCCAAACCGTGCTGCTGCTACACACCCAGCAGCAGGGGACTCGGAGCCAGCAACGGCACAGGCAGGGCCACCAGCCCTCAGAACGCGGGTCGTGGCCTGTGCTGGTGGCAGAGGACGTAGGGCAGGAGCGCTCCTCCTCAGGCCTTCCCAGGCTCTGCCGCCCCCCCTCACCCCCAGGTGCCTGCGTCCAGCCCAGGGTGGGTGACCTGGGCCTGCACCCCAGTGCTGACCTCTCCTCCACTCAGCCAGGGTCAGCAGCAGGCCCACGTCTCCCGTGGACGCCAGCAAGCGCCTCCCAGCTCTGGCTGTTCCCTTCCGGTGTCCTGAACTCAGCAAGCGGAGCCCGGGCCCTATCCGGCGCCCATGCCCAGCCCACCCCTCTGCAATCGTGTGTCCACCCTCAGGGCCCACCAGCCCTCCGCCCTCCACGTCACAGGGCGGCCACCTGCTCTTCTCACCGCCTCTCCCTGGCCAGCTCTCACATCGGCCGCCAGAGGGAGCCCAGGTCAGGTCACCCTGGCTGGTGACCGCAGGCCACCTGGGGCCCCACTCCTGGGGCACTGCACACTCTCCCTCCAGTCCCAGGCTCCTGCCTCCCCCTCTTGGAAGCCAGCCCTGCCCACCCTCACTCCCGCCCCGAGGTGTGGCCTTCTCCCTGTGCTGTCCAGGCCCCTGCCCACTTGCTGGCTCCGTGCTGTGGCCGCGGAGCTCTGTAGAGTGGGGCCTGCTGGGAGGACGGCTGCGTACCGACCGGCCCCTCCCTGTCCCTAGTTTTGTCCATGACACACCCCGAGGCCCAAGAGGGTGCGGCCCTGGCTCTCCCACTCTGTGGCTGTGCCCCGGCCGGGCATCTCTTGGGGGTCCTCACCTCACCGGCTCTCCCGGCTTCGCACCTGCCCAGTGGGGACCTGCCCCTCATGTCGAGGGCAGAGCAGAAGTGCCCCTGGGCGCCCTGGAGCCGGGCCTCCTATCTTCTGTGGGTGTTGGGGGCCCCCAGCTGCGCTGGGCCGGCCCAGGGAGGGGGAGGGGGCGGGGGGGCATTCTCTGCAGAAGCTGAGCATGAGAACCTGCTCGCGCCTCAGCTGGACGACGCAGGTGAAAACACGTCTCGGGCTGGCGGGATCCAAAGGGAGAAGGCCAGGAGAGGCGTGGGCACAGCTGCCCTGGCAGGGGCCTGGGAAGTCGTGTGTGTGTGCAGGGCGCCCACGCGGCAGTGGAGCACTGGACACCTGGTGGGGGCCATGTGGGGCCGTCGGGTGGCCTCCCCCTCTCCTGCACACACGCAGGCAGAGCACAGCCCAGGCGCTCGACCCCCGGCCCCAAGAGCAGCTCCCACAGCCAGGGGTGCGTCCTGCCCGTGGGGCCCCTGCAGCCTCGCGGGGTGCTCATCCAGGGCCATCGGCCTCCGCGGCTGTAGGACTTCAGCGAGGACCCACCCCACGGAGAACACTCGCAACTTAGAGCCCTTACGGTCCCTATTTCATAGCTCCAGAGAAATGCCTGCCATGGTCACAGGCCTGCCGCCCTGGGCAAGGCTCTCTGGGCCAGGCTGGCCCTGCGGGACCCACTGGCCAATCAGAGCACGTGAGGAGTGGACTGACCCAGGCTGTGCCCTGCCAGGAAGCAGCTCTGAGGACACCACCAGGGACAGAGGAGAGGCTGTGCACTGTGGCTACCATTTTTGTGCGTTGGTTGTTTTTTGGGTTGGGTTGGGTTTGGTTTGGGTGCTGAGGATTGAACCCAGGGTGTTTAACCACTGAGCCACATCTCCAGCCCTTTTCATTTTTTTATTTTGAGACAAGTTCTCACTAAGTTGCTGAGGCTGGCCTTGAACCTGAGATCCTCCTGCCTCAGCCTCCTGAGCCGCTGGGCTTATAGGCATGCCCCACTGTGCCCAGCCTGTGGCTACATTTTTGAAGACCTTTGTCCTTTGGTTTTTCAGATTCATAACCTGTTTTTATACATAAAATGGTTTCTGGAGGGAGGAGGGAGGGGTGGGCGTGGCTGGCACAGAGTGGCAGGTGGAGGCAGAGGCTGCTGAGGCACACAGGTGGGAGGCTGTGCCTCACCCTCGACTCTCAGGGACCATCTGCCTAACCCTGGCCTGGTGCCCCAGCCCCCAGCCCGGGCTGTCTAACGTGGGGGTAAACTCAGGACTGAGCTCAGGCCAGGTTGGGGCCCAGGGCGTCCTGATGGCTGGGACTCCCTGAGCTGTAGGTGTCTGGGAAGACAACTGTCTCGCTGGGTGGCCGCTGAGACAGCCACAGCACCTTCCTCTGCTCACGGTCAGCCTGAGGCTTCCTGTCCTAGCATTAGAAGGTGCCCGGTCAGGCTGCCACTCTGGGAACGGAGAAGTGAAAAAGTGGCATCCCCATCCCTCCAGGGGGTCCCCAGGAGCCCGACACCCACCAGAGACAACAGCGATCTCCAACTCCACAGGTGCCCGGCACAGAGAGTCACAGGTGGGCGGGTAGGTGAGCAGTGGGCGGGTGGGTGAGCAGGTGGGCGGGTGGGTGAGCAGGTGGGCGGGTGGGTGAGCGGTGGGGGGGTGGGTGAGCAGGTGGGCGGGTGGGTGAACAGGTGGGCGGGTGGGTGAGCGGTGGGCGGGTGGGTGAGCAGGTGGGCGGGTGGGTGAGCGGTGGGCGGGTGGGTGAACAGGTGGGCGGGTGGGTGAGCGGTGGGCGGGTGGGTGAGCAGGTGGGCGGGTGGGTGAGCAGGTGGGGGGGTGGGTGAGCAGGTGGGCGGGTGGGTGAGCAGTGGGCAGCGGAGTGGGCCGAGGTCCTGAGGCAGACCTGGCTGACTGGCCCCGAGCTCCAGGCCAAGCTCAGGGCTGATTCCGTGTGAAGCCCACCCCTCTGCCACTCACCTGCAGGGGGTGTGGACAGAGTCTCCTGGGGTAGGGGGAGGTGGCTCCAGGAACAGGAGGCGTGGGAGGCTCGAGGCCCAAGTTCAAGTCCTGCCCTGCAGGCCGCCTGCTGTGCGGCTTTGGCTCTGACACCCCTGGTTGAGGGGGACGGCGAGCCCCCCCTCCCAGATGGCAGGCCTCCAACACGGGTACCTGGGGGCCCTCTGAAGGGGCCAGGCAGTAAGAGCCGTCAGAGGGCCCCCAAGGATGGGGTGCACCAGGCAAATGCCAAGCTTCTGCCCTGCCACCGAGGCCTGGCTGAGCCACCGGGGCTCTGGCCCACCCCAGCCCTGGCCTGAGAGCCCATCCCAGGTCAGTCCTGAAGACCTGGGAAGCTGCACAGGAGCTGGGCAGGCACGTCTGATCCCCCATGGCCACACGGGAGCCCAGCTCCTGGTGCCCGCTGGTCAACAGGCCACCCCCACAAAAAACAGCATGGTACTTCCTGGCACAGGGCTGGAGCTCTGGAATTCACTCATTCAATGAAGCCACCATTGTGTGCCTACTGTTTACAAGCTCCTGCTGAGCGGTCAGTGAACTCAGTCCAGAGGAAGAGCTGGATGGTCTCAGCAGACCGAGGTCACTGTGGCACAACCAAGTCCAGGAGGGAGACACAGAGGTCCCCAGACCAGGACCAGGAACAAGATCCCTTTGCTTGGGATGGGTGAAGTGGGGTCTTCTGCCACCAGAGTCTGGACGGGGCTCCTGGGAGTGGGATCGTATGTGGGCACGGCAGGGACCTTAGGACCAGAAGGGGCTGTTCTGAATCCAGCTTCGCCACTGGGCTGCGTAACCAAACTCCTCTCTCTCTCTGAGGCTGCTTCCCCATCCTTAAAGCAAGATCCACACACAGACGGATAACCCTCTGCCAGGGGCCCACGTGGGACCTCCGCCATTCTGTCCTCTGCAGAGACAGCCCAGTGAACACCCGTGGGCATCACTGCCCGCACGGCAGGACGTGGCCTGGTCACGGTGAGGGGAGGACTGTGGAGAGGGTCCTGGGAGAGGGAGGTGGGGAGGCCCAGGTAGCTCCTGACCTCTCAGAAGCACCACGGAGCCTGGACACCAAGAGGTCAGTCCAGGAGGATGAGGGCTTCCCCCACTGGCCACTGGGTGTCCTCCACGCACCGCTGGCCCTGCCTGAGGCCTGGGGCGAGGGTACAGTAGGTGGAGCTGGGCTCTGGGCCACACTCTGTGACCTTGGGCAGGTTCCTGAACCCAGCAAACCCTCATTCCCTCCACTTCCAGGCCCCCAGTCCTCCCCCACACTGCCCAGGAGGCTCGGCCACCCCTGGCTGGTCCCGTACAGCCAGGTCAGCATACCCGAGTCTCAGCTCTGCCAGTTCACAATGTTGGGGAGACCTCTGCCCTCACCCAAAAGCAGGGACGAGGTTAGGAAGGACAGCATCCAGACCGGCATGTCCAGGCACCCGCCAGGCTCACGAGCATTCTAGAAAGCACAAAGGCTTGGCGCAGGGCCTTGGTCCATCTGCTGGGGAAGGCAGCCCTGACCACCGAGCCTCGTCTGCACCATCACACACGCTGGCCTCCGGGCTCCTGGGGCTGTTTACACATAGACCTAAGAGGACAAACGCCCACTACAATCCAGATCTCCAGTGGCCGCGTTTCAAGTGTCCAACAGGCACATGTGGCCGGTGGCTGTCTTGGGAAGCACAGGCGGATATTTCCACCATCAGAGTTAACTGGACAGGGCTGGGCTGCGCACCATTGCTCAGTAAATGGTGGGGGGCAGGGAAAAAGAGGGAGGGGTAGGGGAGTGGACGGGTGGACGGGTGGGGAGGTAGACACACGGGTGGACCAGGAGCAGGAAGGTGGGTTGGTATGTAGGTACGCGGGGGGACAGGTAAAGTTAGTGAGTAGGTAAGTGGCGGGGAGGCAGGAGGCAGGTAGGCGGGCAAGTAAGTGAGCGGGTGGGCAGGTGGGCAGGTAGGCGGGCAGGCAGGTGAGCAGGTGGGCAGGTGGACAGGTGAGTGGGTAGACAGGTGGGCAGGTAGGTGAATGGGTGAGCAGATAGGCAGGTAAATGAGCAGGTAGACACCTGGGTGGGCAGGTGGGCAGGTGGACAGGTGGGCGGGCAGGCAGGTGAGTGGGAGGGCAGGTGGGCAGGTAGGTGCAGGGTAAGTGGGTAGGTGGGTGTTCTATGGGCTCCCTGAGGCCCGGTTACTACAGAAACGTGTTCCCACCCCTGGACAGTCACACCACAGCCGCCCCACAGACACTTTGAGACGGTGCCCTCTCGGCACCGCAGGCCGCACCCGACAACGCCCACAGGCAGGTGTGCTTCAGCGGGGACCATGGCGAGTTCGTCACTGCATCGGGCAGGACAGTGGTGCAGCCCCAGCGTCACGTCCCTGGAGCACAGGGGACAGACCTAGAACAATGGGGCCAGATGCTCCCAGAGTCCGGGAGCAGAGCCGTGGCCACAGGCCTGGACACCAACACGTCCCCCAGGTCTGCTGCTGATGACAGGGGGCAAGAGGGCCACACCCACAGTGTGCTGTCACTCAGCCACCAAGAGGACTGGCATTGTGACGCACACTGCACCGTGGATGACCCTGGAATCAAGACACCGAGTGAAAGGGGGCAGACCCAGCCACGGAGGGCACGATGCCAGTCAGACGCAGGGTGCCAGCAGGCAGGTCAGACAGAGAGCAGACTCCTGGTGCCCAGGGAGGGTGCCAGCAGGCAGGTCAGACAGAGAGCCGACTCCTGGTGCCAAGGGGAGGGTGCCCAGCGAGCAGGTCAGACAGAGAGCCGACTCCTGGTGCCCAGGGAGAGTGCCCAGCAGGCAGGTCAGACAGAGAGCCGACTCCTGGTGCCCAGGGAGGGTGCCCAGCAGGCAGGTCAGACAGAGAGCCGACTCCTGGTGCCCAGGGACGGTGCCCAGCAGGCAGGTCAGACAGAGAGCCGACTCCTGGTGCCCAGGGAGGGTGCCCAGCAGGCAGGTCAGACAGAGAGCCGACTCCTGGTGCCCAGGGACGGTGCCCAGCAGGCAGGTCAGAGACAGAGAGCCGACTCCTGGTGCCCAGGGAGGGTGCCCAGCAGGCAGGTCAGACAGAGAGCCGACTCCTGGTGCCCAGGGAGAGTGCCCAGCAGGCAGGTCAGACAGAGAGCCGACTCCTGGTGCCCAGGGAGGGTGCCCAGCAGGCAGGTCAGGCAGAGAGCCGACTCCTGGTGCCCAGGGAGAGTGCCCAGCAGGCAGGTCAGACAGAGAGCCGACTCCTGGTGCCCAGGGACGGTGCCCAGCAGGCAGGTCAGACAGAGAGCCGACTCCTGGTGCCCAGGGACGGTGCCCAGCAGGCAGGTCAGGCAGAGAGCCAACTCCTGGTGCCCAGGGACGGTGCCCAGCAGGCAGGTCAGACAGAGAGCCGACTCCTGGTGCCCAGGGAGAGTGCCCAGCAGGCAGGTCAGACAGAGAGCCGACTCCTGGTGCCCAGGGAGAGTGCCCAGCAGGCAGGTCAGACAGAGAGCCGACTCCTGGTGCCCAGGGAGGGTGCCCAGCAGGCAGGTCAGACAGAGAGCCGACTCCTGGTGCCCAGGGAGGGTGCCCAGCAGGCAGGTCAGACAGAGAGCCGACTCCTGGTGCCCAGGGAGGGTGCCCAGCAGGCAGGTCAGACAGAGAGCCGACTCCTGGTGCCCAGGGACGGTGCCCAGCAGGCAGGTCAGAGACAGAGAGCAGACTCCTGGTGCCCAGGGAGGGTGCCCAGCAGGCAGGTCAGACAGAGAGCCGACTCCTGGTGCCCAGGGAGGGTGCCCAGCAGGCAGGTCAGACAGAGAGCCGACTCCTGGTGCCCAGGGAGGGTGCCCAGCAGGCAGGTCAGACAGAGAGCCGACTCCTGGTGCCCAGGGACGGTGCCCAGCAGGCAGGTCAGACAGAGAGCCGACTCCTGGTGCCCAGGGAGGGTGCCCAGCAGGCAGGTCAGACAGAGAGCCGACTCCTGGTGCCCAGGGACGGTGCCCAGCAGGCAGGTCAGACAGAGAGCAGACTCCTGGTGCCCAGGGAGGGTGCCCAGAAGGCAGGTCAGACAGACAGCCGACTCCTGGTGCCCAGGGACGGTGCCCAGCAGGCAGGTCAGACAGAGAGCCGACTCCTGGTGCCCAGGGAGGGTGCCCAGCAGGCAGGTCAGACAGAGAGCCGACTCCTGGTGCCCAGGGAGGGTGCCCAGCAGGCAGGTCAGACAGAGAGCCGACTCCTGGTGCCCAGGGAGGGTGCCCAGCAGGCAGGTCAGACAGAGAGCCGACTCCTGGTGCCCAGGGAGGGTGCCCAGCAGGCAGGTCAGACAGAGAGCCGACTCCTGGTGCCCAGGGACGGTGCCCAGCAGGCAGGTCAGAGACAGAGAGCAGACTCCTGGTGCCCAGGGAGGGTGCCCAGCAGGCAGGTCAGACAGAGAGCCGACTCCTGGTGCCCAGGGAGGGTGCCCAGCAGGCAGGTCAGACAGAGAGCCGACTCCTGGTGCCCAGGGAGGGTGCCCAGCAGGCAGGTCAGACAGAGAGCCGACTCCTGGTGCCCAGGGACGGTGCCCAGCAGGCAGGTCAGACAGAGAGCCGACTCCTGGTGCCCAGGGACGGTGCCCAGCAGGCAGGTCAGACAGAGAGCCGACTCCTGGTGCCCAGGGACGGTGCCCAGCAGGCAGGTCAGACAGAGAGCCGACTCCTGGTGCCCAGGGAGGGTGCCCAGAAGGCAGGTCAGACAGAGAGCCGACTCCTGGTGCCCAGGGACGGTGCCCAGCAGGCAGGTCAGACAGAGAGCCGACTCCTGGTGCCCAGGGACGGTGCCCAGCAGGCAGGTCAGGCAGAGAGCCGACTCCTGGTGCCCAGGGACGGTGCCCAGCAGGCAGGTCAGGCAGAGAGCCGACTCCTGGTGCCCAGGGAGGGTGCCCAGCAGGCAGGTCAGGCAGAGAGCCGACTCCTGGTGCCCAGGGAGGGTGCCCAGCAGGCAGGTCAGGCAGAGAGCCGACTCCTGGTGCCCAGGGAGGGTGCCCAGCAGGCAGGTCAGGCAGAGAGCCGACTCCTGGTGCCCAGGGAGGGTGCCCAGCAGGCAGGTCAGACAGAGAGCAGACTCCTGGTGCCCAGGGACGGTGCCCAGCAGGCAGGTCAGACAGAGAGCAGACTCCTGGTGCCCAGGGACGGTGCCCAGCAGGCAGGTCAGAGACAGAGAGCAGACTCCTGGTGCCCAGGGAGGGTGCCCAGCAGGCAGGTCAGAGACAGAGAGCAGACTCCTGGTGCCCAGGGACGGTGCCCAGCAGGCAGGTCAGACAGAGAGCCGACTCCTGGTGCCCAGGGAGGGTGCCCAGCAGGCAGGTCAGAGACAGAGAGCCGACTCCTGGTGCCCAGGGAGGGTGCCCAGCAGGCAGGTCAGAGACAGAGAGCCGACTCCTGGTGCCCAGGGACGGTGCCCAGCAGGCAGGTCAGACAGAGAGCCGACTCCTGGTGCCCAGGGAGGGTGCCCAGCAGGCAGGTCAGACAGAGAGCCGACTCCTGGTGCCCAGGGAGGGTGCCCAGCAGGCAGGTCAGATCGAGAGCCGACTCCTGGTGCCCAGGGACGGTGCCCAGCAGGCAGGTCAGACAGAGAGCCGACTCCTGGTGCCCAGGGAGGGTGCCCAGCAGGCAGGTCAGACAGAGAGCAGACTCCTGGTGCCCAGGGACGGTGCCCAGCAGGCAGGTCAGACAGAGAGCAGACTCCTGGTGCCCAGGGAGGGTACCCAGCAGGCAGGTCAGACAGAGAGCAGACTCCTGGTGCCCAGGGACGGTGCCCAGCAGGCAGGTCAGAGACAGAGAGCAGACTCCTGGTGCCCAGGGACGGTGCCCAGCAGGCAGGTCAGACAGAGAGCAGACTCCTGGTGGCCAGGGAGGGTGCCCAGCAGGCAGGTCAGAGACAGAGAGCCGACTCCTGGTGCCCAGGGAGGGTGCCCAGCAGGCAGGTCAGAGACAGAGAGCCGACTCCTGGTGCCCAGGGACGGTGCCCAGCAGGCAGGTCAGACAGAGAGCCGACTCCTGGTGCCCAGGGAGGGTGCCCAGCAGGCAGGTCAGACAGAGAGCCGACTCCTGGTGCCCAGGGAGGGTGCCCAGCAGGCAGGTCAGATCGAGAGCCGACTCCTGGTGCCCAGGGAGGGTGCCCAGCAGGCAGGTCAGACAGAGAGCCGACTCCTGGTGCCCAGGGGACGAGTACACGGTCGGATGGTGACACAGTGAGACCACCTGGTCGCAGGCCTCGGGGGTGGAAGTTTCAACACGTGGATTGTGGATCTCTAAAAAGCCAAGGTGAGACGCACCTGAAGCAGGCCTCCCCCAGGGGTGGTGCTGGGCCTTGGCCGGGGGCACGCAGACAGGTCTCTCCTCCCAGGACAGCGGTGGAGAAGGAGCCCTCCTTACTAGAAGCCAGCCTGGAGTTTCTCAAATAACCTTTATTGGCTGTGTGCACACCGGAATCTCACCTGATTTCACACCAACTCACTACAAATAGAGTCACCTGACCAGTCCCGCGGACGGAATCTGAGTGTGAACTAGAGGAACGGGCAGACAGTGGGGTCACAGGCCGCTCCTGACTGCGGAGGTGGTAGAGGCCGAGGCTGGTCTTCTGTGGGTGTGTGACAGCAGTGGACAGTCCAACTTCAGATCCAAAAATAATGGCTGCAAAGAAAGGAGCCGCCCAGCCTGAGACCGCAGCCTGGGTGCCCTGGTCCAGGCTGTCCACTGTGCTCAGGGATGCGGGAGGCACAGCCGCAGAGGAGCAGTCCTGGCCTTCCGGTCGCCAGGCAGGGCCAGTGGCTCAGCCTGAGCAGCCCGCGCCCAGGAGGGCCAAGGACCAGCTCCAGGCGGCACAGGGAGCAGGGAATGCGGCTGCCACTCCTGTCCTGCTCCCACTCCCTGCAGGGAAGGCTCTGGGCCCTCACGCTGCCCAGTGTCCACCAGATGGGTAGCCCTGGCACCCCGAGCCTAGCTGGGCACGTGGCTTGAGGACCTCAGGCATGCCCCGCACCCAGCCACACAAGGCCTGTTGCCAACATCCAGCCGAGACAGGCCCTTTGGCCTGAGAGCTAGGCCAGAAGCAGCCAGCCCTGCCAGAGACGGGTCATCACCACCACAGAGGCCTTTCTGGACAGAAGGAGATGCAGGGCTGGGAGGTGGGCGGGAGTGGGCAGGACTCTGGGTGCCAGAGCCAGGCAGGCATTGCTGTGCCCGACTTCCCAGGACAAAGCCCACCACAGGGAGCATGGGCCCAGGCCACCCCAGCCGCACTGCTCACCGCATGGATATGATGGCTCCCAGGAGGGCCTGCAGGAGGGTCAGGAACGGGGCCGGGGGGCCAACTGGCCCCCCCAGGGCCAGCAGCTCATCCTGCTCAATGGCCTGCAGCCGCCGCCGCTTGGCCAGGGGGCGCCTGTTGCTGCAGATCCGCCAGCGGTTGTGCCGGGAGCGTACGTCCAGGGGGGTGTCTAGGGCAGGAGGGCTGGGCATGAGCGGGCACCTGTCCCCGAGCCACCTGTCCCCCAGTCGCCACGGAGCAGGGTAGCCTCGCAGCGTGGCCTGCAGCCTCTGAGGTGCCCTGGGTCACCTCTGCCTGGGATCTGCTCCAAATCACTGTCCAGCAGGGAGGGGCCGGGAGGCCTCAGGACACCAGCAAACCAGAGCCCTGGGGACAGGCCTGCGGGGACCAGCAGGATGCTTCCCCAGGGTCCCAGCGGCGTCTTCCCAACAGTCCTCGCCCGTGACGAAGCCAAGAGCAGAGCCGCCAGGACCCCAGCTGCGTCCTCCCAGGGGCCTGCTCGAGACCACGTCACAGGAGCCTTGCTGGGAGCACCAGGACCTCTGCAGCGACCCCTCCCCAGTGCTCTGTTCCCTCCTGCCCTTTCCTCCCCATGGCCAGGGGCGTGGACTGTCCACACAGACGCCCTGGCGTGTAGCCGCCACCCGTGCGTGCCCAGGCAGCCCCTGGCGGTACGTGACTCCCACCATCGTGGGGGGCTCCAGTGTTCACCCCACAGCAGCTCAAGCTTCCACCCTGACCCTTCAGGACCGTGTGGCCATCACGTGGCCCCACGATGCTATGAACAGGAAGCCCGCCACGTGAACACGGGAGCACCCCAGCCTGAGACGGTAAAGGCACTCTCCTGGGGAGGTTCTGCCGCAGAGGCACAGACCGAGCAGCACAGAAGTCCCGGTTACGAGAAAAATACAGACTTTCTCTCCAAGTGGACAGCAGTTGGCTTTGGGACCAAGGAGAGCACCCCCAGCACTCAGACCTGGGCCGGACGTTGGAGGGGACGACAGTCCTGTGCTCGCAGGAGTGAGGAGACGGGTGCTCCTGTCCCGCCTCAGGGCCGCAGGCCTCCTGGCTTGGCCAGTTTTGAGGCTAGAATCACGCTCAGCACAATTGCCCGAGCAGAAGACCACGCCTGCGGTGGAACTGACACTGGCTTAACACGTCAGTCTGTGCACAAGGCTCACAATTTGCCTCTTTTTTCTTGCTGTGCATTTCTGAGTTGCTGAGGCTGACCTCCAACTTGTGCTCCTCCTGCCTCAGCCTCCTGAGTAGCTGGGATTGCAGGTGTGTGCCACCCGCCCACCTGGGTGGGACCCTGTTTCGGGACTCTGCGTATTTTCCTGGGAGCAATGCCTTGGGCTCTCCCCAAAGCCTCCCCAGGCAGTTCACCGGGTCCCTTCCCTGTTGCTCACAGCTCCCTCCCTGGGAGGCAGGTGCCGTGTTTCAGGTGGACCCTTGTGGCCATTCTCCTCCTGAGCACAGCTGGTGAGCACTGCTCGCCACTCCGTATTACGCTTGGGGGTCCCTGCTGGGGATGGGAGCATGTGGAGAGTCCCCACGAGCCGTGTCTGAGCAGAGCCTGCTTGTAAGGAGGACAGACAGCCCCAACTGCCCCACACAGAGGCCGGACAAAGTCTGCTCCTGAGCCCTGCTCTTGCCGGTGGGGCAGTACCAGTGGCCAGTACCTGTGTTCGCATCACGAAGACGGCCCTTCCCAGGCACGCCCCCCGTGCCTCTGGGAGTCCCCAGAGAGCCCCTCACCGTCCCAGAGCACCAGCCTCCTGTCGGGGGACTCACTGCGCAGAGCCCGCACGGTGTCCAGGGAAGGACGCCGCACCAGCCAAACGGGCCGGCGGCCCTCTGCAGGGAACGCCCTCAGGACAGGGCAGCCCGCTCTGCAGATGCACACAGGGAGGACAGCTTCTCCCAGACACCAGGCCCTAGACCTGGACACCTGCAGACGCTCTGGACGCACGTGTGAACACACTCTGTGCAGAGCCCGCGACTGTGAGCACAGGCCAGGCCCAGCGCGAGCACACTGGCTGCATGGCTGGTCACAGGGACGCGGTGAGCATACACCTGAGAACCGCCCTGAGCGTCCAGCACACCATGAAGGGAGGGTGAGCACATGGCAGGTCGTAGGTAGGAATGTGGGCCACGCCACGATCACGGTACACGCTCATGGTCACACGCATGCACGCACACCACACCTCGAGCTGAGGAGCCTGCAGCTGAAACACTGCAGACCCTGCCCAGCCCAGCAAGGCTGAGAGACGGGCAGCTGCAGCCCCCTGGGACACTGGGAAAGAGCCGCGGGTGGTGCTGACCGCTGGTGGGCAGGGAGGCACAGCAATGTCCCCTGTTCCGCAGACGTCTGGGGGAGCGAACCCTCCCCTCCCACCAGGAGGCTCCTGGGACCCCCTTCCCAGGGAGGGGAGGTGAGCCACCCGCTGGCCCAGTCACCTTGCAGGGCCTTGAGATTCCGCTGCTTTCTCACCACCTAAAAGACAAGAAGGGGCGAGCGCGTCAGCCCAGGGACCCCCAGAGGGGAGGCCAGAGCCCCCATGCTAGGGCCTGCAGGTCCTCTCTGGGGGTAGCCAGAGGGTCCAGGCTGGACAACCAGCATGTGGCATGAAGGAGGAGGGAGGAGGAGACCTCTCACTACGCCAGGAGGAGTGAAGGCCCCTGGGGAGGAGGGCCTGCATGGGGGTGTGGACAGTCAGGGCAAGAGGACAGGAAGCCAAGGGCTGCCCAGGGCCAGCCCTCCCGCACCTCTGCAGGATGCTAGGGGTGGGAGAGGAGAGACAGGAGGGGTGAGAGCAGGAGGAGGTGGGAAGAGGAGGCAGCAAGCAGAGGGGGAGAGGGAGAGGGAGGAGGGGGAGGGGGAGAGAATGAGAGGGAGGAGGAGGAGGGGGAGAGGGAGAGGGAGGAGGTGAGGAGAGTGGGAGGGGGTGGGAAGAGGAGGCCACAAGCAGAGGGGGAGAGGGAGGAGGGGGAGAGGGAGGGGGAGAAGAGGGAGGAGGAGGAGAGGGAGGAGAAGGAGAGACAGGAGGAGGAGAGACAGGAGGGGTGAGGAGAGTGGGAGGAGGTGGGAAGAGGAGGCAGCAAGCAGAGGGGGAGAGGGAGGAGGGGGAGAGGGAGGGGGAGGAGAGGGAGGAGGAGGAGAGACAGGAGGGGTGAGGAGAGTGGGAGGAGGTGGGAAGAAGAGGCAGCGAGGAGGGGGAGGAGGAGGAGAGGGAGGAGAGGGAGGAGAGGGAGGAGGGGGGAGAGTGGGAGGAGGTGGGAAAAGGAGGCAGCAAGCAGAGGGGGAGGGAGAGGGAGGAGGGGGAGAGGGAGGGGGAGGAGAGGGAGGAGGAGGAGAGACAGGAGGGGTGAGGAGAGTGGGAGGAGGTGGGAAGAAGAGGCAGCAAGTAGGGGGAGAGGGAGGAGGGGGGAGGAGGAGGAGAGGGAGGAGGGGTGAGGAGAGTGGGAGGAGGTGGGAAGAGGAGGCAGCAAGCAGAGGGGGAGAGGGAGGGGGAGGGGGAGAGGAAGGGGGAGAGGGAGAGGGAGGAGGAGGAGAGGGAGGAGGGGTGAGGAGAGTGGGAGGAGGTGGGAAGAGGAGGCAGCAAGCAGAGGGGGAGAGGGAGGGGGAGGGGGAGAGGAAGGGGAGAGAGAGGGAGAGAGAGAGGAGGGGAGAGGGAGGAGGAGGAGAAAGGGGGGAGAGTGGGAGGAGGTGGGAAGAGGAGGCAGCAAGCAGAGGGGGAGAGGGAGGAGGGGGAGAGGGAGGGGGAGGAGAGGGAGGAGGAGAGAGGGAGGAGGAAGGGAGAGGGAGGAGGAGAGAGGGAGGAGGGGGAGGGATCCAGGGCAGGAGTGCCACACCTCTGCCCTGCTCACAGGGCCACCCAGCAGTCACCAGAACCCATGCAGGTCGCAGGTGGCAGGTCGACCCTCCCTGGCTCTGTGGGGAGGCTCCCGCCTGCACCCCTCACCTCGGTGCCCCCCAGCCCCGCTGCCGTGCCAGTCTCTCCTCACCTTCCTCTGAGACCTCAGCCCCCGCGGCACCCAGTACGGCATCACAGCCTTGGTCCTAGGCAGCGGGAGGCGGCCCCCAAAGTGGTGGCACGGGCAGGCGCATGTCTTGGTGGCTTTGGGGATACAAAACTGGACCATCCTGGGGATCTACCAGAGGAAGGCGAGAGAACGCTCTAGAAGGATACCCAGCAGGACAGGCCCCGGGAGGCCCTCTTGCAGGCACCCCAACCTCCCGGGCCGAGGAGCTCGGATGCCCCTCTTGATGGCCCACAGGACCTCTCAGGTCCGCCTGCCACCATCCGCAGGACACACAGGTTGCGGCTGGAGGAGCGGCTACATCCTGCCCTTGGGCACCGGCCACTCTGCATCTCCACACGCTCAGCTATAAAGGGGACTCTGCTGGCGTTCTGAGTGGACATTATTTGTGATCCAGATTTCCACTCCTAGGGACACTTCCTATCTGAACAGTCTGCACTGCAATGGGCACATGGGAATGTCCACTGCACTCCTGTCAGTAGTGACCACAGCCAGGCACCCTTCTCAGGGGACAAAAACCTACACCCCTCCATCTCTGTCCCTCTCCTCACCATGTCCCCAGAGAGCTCCTATCTGGGGTCCTTTCACCCTGGAGGACAAGGACCCCTGGCCCATCCTGCCCACCTCTTCAGCATGGAGCCCAATCTCCACAGCAGCTGCTGGACTAGAAACAAACCAGCCTCTGTCCTGCCCCTGAGTGCACTGCCCAGTACTGCCCAGACTGCCCAGCACGGCCCAGCACTGCCTAGCACTGCCCAGCATGGCCTAGCATGGCCCAGCACGGCCCAGAACAACCCAGCATGGCCCAGCACGGCCCAGCACTGCCCAGCACGGCCCAGCACGGCCCAGCACGGCCCAGCACGGCCCAGAACAACCCAGCATGGCCCAGCACGGCCCAGCACGGCCCAGCACTGCCCAGCACGCCCCAGCACGACCCAGTACTGCCCAGCACAGCCTAGCACGGCCCAGCACGGCCCAGCACGGCCCAGCACTGCCCAGCACGGCCCAGCATGGCCCAGCACGCCCCAGCACGGCCCAGTACTGCCCAGCACGGCCCAGCACGGCCCAGCACGGCCCAGCACTGTCCAACAGGAGAGAATAAGAAAATGGACTGAGTTGGGAAAACATTCTGGGCTAAGACGACGTCCCCAGAAAGTGTCAGTGAGTCCAGTCAGAGGGTGCTGGGTAAGTGCAGGGGGACGGACTGCCCATGCCCACTGAGACCTGTGCACATGGACACCAGCGGACGCCACTGTGGAAGGCTGTGGACTGCCACACAAGCATCACACGCTTCCCCCTCCATCAGGGGAGCCTGGTCTCGCCACAGCACAAAGTGCCCTTTCTCAAGGGGCCAGGTGGGCACCAAGCTCCTGAGCTGGGCTTCAGCACAACCTACAGCGCCTCACTTTGAAAGCCACCGACAGGAGAATCAGAAGACAAGCCAAAGACATGGAGAGACGGTCACACACAGCTGACAAGGGACTTGGAGCCACAATAAATAAAGAGCTCTGAAAACTAAGAAGGAAGCCACAATCCCTTCGTTTAAACCAACAAAGTATCTACACAGACACTGCCAAGGACGACACGCAGATGGTGAAGGCGTGTGGCCGGGGTGGGGACAGGCTCCCGGGAGAGCCTCTGCCTGCTGTGCGCCAGGCCCTGGTTCAATCCCCGGTGCCGCCAAAAGAGGGGGTAGATGGAGAGATCTTTGATAGGCTCAGTCCTCACAGAACACAAGTCTGAACTGCAGGCCACCCACACCTGGTAAAGGGACAGACTGGGCCTGGTGACACAGCACACTCACAGCTCCAGGCTCAACCTCCAGTACCACAAAAAGGGAAAACATCATGAAAATTAAAAAGTGCTGGTGACTGAGAAGGCAAAGGACCTGGGCCCTGCACCGCCGTCTAAAAAGGAGGTGGAGCGCCGAGCGGGGACAGCCCGTGGAGAGGGCAGCACAGGCCAGCCCTGGGCTCACCCCGGCACTGGAAATAAGTCATCGCACACCACCTTCCGATCCAGCCGCCCTACGACTAAGCCTTTACCCCAGAAGAGCGGAAGCATCGTCCTCCTAAAGACTCAGCACGAAGGCCACAGCGGCTTTGCCTGTGGCAGAGCAAACGTGCAAACAGCTGGACATCCTTCCATAGGAGCGTGGTCGCTCCACACGGAGGAGCGACACTCGGCAGTGACAGTGCCACCCACGCACACGCCACATGGCGGAGCCCCACAGTGACGACACCGGACTCTGCGAAGGCAGCCTGGGCACACTTCAGTCACATAAAAGCCTCGGAAACACAGACCAGCCACCGGACAAGCACGTCAGCAGCTGCCTGGGGCCTGGGGCTCCTGGACCGTCCGGCAGACACACACTGCTCTAGGCGGTCTCCCGGGGCTGCGCACGAGCTGCTGCCGCGACCTGCCGCAGTTCTGCTGGGGACGTACGTGTCAAGGCTGACACACTGCACACACAGGCAGCTTATCCACGTCACCCATACACCCACAGAAACAGTGCTTTAAAAATCTGTTTAAAACAGGCCGGGTGCAGTGGCCCACGCCTGTGATCCCAGTGACTCTAGAGGCTGAGGCAGGAGGATCGTGAGTTCAAAGCCAGCCTCAGCAATTTAATGAGGCCCTAAGCAACTCAGTGAGATCCTGTCTCTAACACAATACAAAATAGGGCTGAGATGTGACTCAGGAGTCTAGTGCCCCTGAGTTCAATTCCCGGTACCAAAGAAAGAAAAATCTGTTTAGGACACACAACTCAGCCAGGCACCATGACACCCATGTGTAACCCAGCAACTCAAGAAGCTGAGGCACGAGGACCACACGTTCAAAGCCAGATTCAGCAACTTAGTGAGGCCCTGTCTCAAAATATAAAGGGCTGGGGGTGTGGCTCAGCGGTTAAGTGCACCTGGGTTCAATCCCTCGTACCAAAAAAAAAAGAAAAAAGAGCCACACACAAAAGTGTCATTCATACAATGCTTATAATCCCAAGGAGGTGAGACCCCTGACAGTCACCCGGGCCCAGGTGAAGACCCTGACAGCCACCTACCTGCTTTTGAGGTCTCAGGGACAGAGGGACCCAGTACGGCAGTGCTGCCTCAGCCCTGGGCACAGGCCAGTGGCCCTGGAACTTGACCTGGCACTCACAGCAGACGGGCTCCTGGGGGAGACTGCAGTGGCCCAGGCACATCTGAGCAAGAGGCAGGCAAGGAGGGATGAGGGACGTGGCAACATGAGCTGGGGCCCTGCCTGGACCAGTGGTCAGGGCCAGCAGAGTGGGGAGGGGACAGGGCAGGCGCCCCCCTACTATGACTCCTCTGACAGAGGCAGGCTGCATGCTCGGGGAGCCCCCCAAAGACAGCAGAGTCCACCCCCAGAGGACGAGGCGGCTGGCTGCTCCTGGGGTTCCTCTGTGTCACTCCACGCAGGGCTCTGCCCCCTCCAGGGGAAGGAAAGGGTAGGTAAGAAGTCAGGGCCTGGAGCAGGCCACCGGGGCCTCTAGTGCTCCTGGGCTTCTGGACACAGCGAGGAGCGTGAGGGCCTGGGGAGGGACGGTGGGAGGGTCTCGGATGGCCCACAACCGCACACTGCCCTGTCACGATGCAGCCTGGACTCCCGCCCTCACTCTCCCACCCCACAGGGTCGGGCAAAGCAGCACGGGCTGGTTCCCTCACCGAACCACCTGGGGAGTGCACTTCTCTCCTCAAGGTCTGAAATGTGCTCTTCCTAGAAAAGAAGAGCAGGGAGGCTCTGTGTAAGCCGGGGCCAGGTGCTGGGAGAGGGTGTGGGTCCCACGAGCCCCGTGCTCGGAGCTGAGGAAGTGTGGGGCGACGCTGGGGGAACCAGCACCCCCAGCCAACCTGCTTCAAGGCTCTCAGCTAACCTTGCGCCCAGCTGGGCAGGAAAGACCAGTGTTTCAACTCTGGAGAACTTTCCAAAATGGGGCTGCCACTCACCGCCTGCCCCACCTAGGGCCCTCCTTATCAGACACCCCAGGCTGGCTGGGCGCTGAGGGACATCGAGGTGCCCTCCTCCACAGTGAGCACACTCCAGTGCAAAAGCTGGTCAGATGGGGTCTCCAGCAGGTGTAAACCCAGCACAAAGCCAAGCGCAGTGTCCCTCACAGCCGGATGGTGGAAACCATGTTTCCATGTTTGGTCACTAATGGAAGGACCCTATAATTGCTGTTTCATTTACAGTAGCAGCTTCAGGTCACTGAGCTCCACTGCCCCAGCTAATGCTCCCAGACAGTGGAGGGCTGCCCTGCGCCACCCACGCCCTTCTGTGAGGCCAGCTCTGCTCTTTCCTTGGGCCTTGCCCTGTCAGCCACGTAGTCCAGGTGGGCCAAACCCACCGCTCCGGCCTGGAAGGTAGCCCTGGAGATGGGCTCAGAATGGCGTCACCACTCCCGTCTGCCCCGTGAGCCTCCATCGGGCCGTGCGCCGGACTGGCCGGGAGCCGTAGGACACTGCTTCCCCGCGGTGCGCCTCTGACCACGAGGACGCTCCAGGTCTTGCGGGTCACTTTGCGTAGTGAGGGAGGCCGTCCAGAGAGCGAAGCTGGGAGACCAGGGTAGGGCCCGGGTGCACAGCTAAATTCAGCCGCCCCGGAAGGCTTTATGGACACTTCCAGTGCCGTGAGATGTCCGCCCCGTGTGCCCGGGGGGGGGGGGGGGGGGCAGTCACGGGCGTGGCCTCGGGTGGCCAAGCGAGGGCCCTCGCCCCGTCATGACGCGCCCTGGCGAGTGCATGGGGCGCAGCGCGGCCGTGGCGCAAGCCTCACGGTGAAGCGCCCCGCTGCCCCCACTGCGCCCGCTTCCAACCGCTCCCACCTGCAAATGGGCCCGCGCCCTGGCGCACGCGCGCCCAGCTGGCGGCTGATTGGCTCTCGCGGCAGGGCAGTGCGGACAGGGCCAGGGAGCGCGGAGCGCGGTCCTCGCGAGCCGTATGCCTCCCTGGCCTGGTCTGGCCTGCGTGGACATCGATCGGAAGCCCACCGCCCGCGCTCCGGGGGAGCCCACTCACCCTATCTGATGTGCGAGCTCGTGCGCCCACGGGGCGCCCCAGCAGGGGTCTCTGTCCCCTGCAAGGAGAGAGGGAGGTTGCAGCGGCCGGCAGGGCTACACACGCAGCCCCAGGACAGCTTCCGGGACAGTGTGACCCTTAGATGTGTGGCCTGAAACTCCAGTACGGCTGGGTGCCGCGTGTTCCGTGCTGAATCTGGCAACCCTAGGATGGCCAGAAACCAGAAACCATGGCTGTTAGATAAATGTCTACTGAGCACCCTGGGTTTGAAGGCTGAGATTTGGCAGCTGTCCTTCAGAGACTGGACGCTCTTGGAAACTGGGGTCCTCTGGCCTGCTTTCCTGTCCCTGGTCTCCCACCTGCACCCTCACTCTCAGGTGTGTGGCTTGAGTGGTTGCTGAAACAGAGACAGGAGTGTGTCCAATATTTCTGTAAAACCCGATGCCTTCTGCCTCTCCAGTTGTGTTCCTTAAGTTATCTTGAACTCCAATTTGTATTTCTTGCAAATGGTTAGATCTTTCCTCACTTTTGAGATATTTTCAGGCTGGTTATAATACTCAAATTATCTTGGTTGCCCAAAGGGTCATGAGCAAGTATAGCTGTAAGGAGCTACCCCCTGCACTGCTCCTGCCAAAGAACAAGCAGGATACTTGCAGGAACTTCTCAGATTTCTGGGCTCCATTGTATGACCATTAAGATCATGACCCACGCTGGGTGTGGTAAGGCACCTCTGCAATCTCAGCCACTGGGGAGGTTGAGGCAGGAGGATCAAAAGTTTGAGACCAGCCTCAGCAACTTAGCAAAGCCCTAAGCAACTTAGTGAGACCCTGTCTCAAAAGGTAAAAAGGGTTGGGGGTGTGACCCAGTGGTCAAGTGCCCCTGGATTCAGTCTCTGGAAAAACAACAAAATGAGCTTCTAGCCTCGCGCTCCCCGGGCAGCACTGATACTGCCTGGGCGGTACTCTTCCTGCTGAAAATTTCAGCTGTCACCCCAATGTGTCTGGGTACATGGCTTCTCTGCTATATCTGTTTTCCTCCTGTGAGGAATAAAATATTTGATAGCCTACTTTCTTTTTTAAAAAAAATATTTATTTTTTTAGTTGTAGTTGGACGCAATACCTTTATTCCATTCATTTATTTGTATGTGGTGCTGAGGATCGAACCCAGGGCCCCGCGCATGCTAGGTGAGCGCTCTACCGCTGAGCCACAATCTCAGCCACTTGGTGGTCTACTTTCAAAGCAAGATATTTAGTTTAAAGGGTGCACATGGCTCAGCTTGTGATGGAGGGTCACTGGAAGCCAGTTTGCACAACAGCTCACTAACGTGACAACTGCAGAGAGCGAAACCCCAGTGAGCTGTCCGCATGTCCTTGCCTTGCACCAGCAGACTTCAGGATGAGCCCCCACCTTGGTGCGGCCTTGGTACACCCAGGCTTGACAAGTCCAAAGTCAGCCCCCACACACCCTTTTTCAGAGAGATACATCTAGATTGGATTGTTCAGGGGCCAACTAAAAGGGAATGAGCTCATAAGGAAATTTAGGCACATTCAGGAAGATTGTAACCCCGCAGTACTCAGCCTATGAGGAACCTGGGGAGGAACCGAGTCTCGGGAATGAATTGTTTCGGTAACCACTTGCAAGACCATCATTAAAGTCTCTCTTCCACTGTACCTTGTGTCTCCAGGTCCATTATCTGGGTGTGGGCAGGGGAGTGGGTTTCTCACATTCCTGGGCCCATTGAAACGTCACTGTCGCCCAGCAAGGCATAGATTCAGGCTCATGCATCCCTGGAAGCTCTGGTCCTCACCACAGGCCACTCTTACACCTTTCGTGTAAATAATAAGTCATCACTGACCCCATTCACCCAAAAACAGCTAATATTAAAAGGACCAAAGATCCTAGTTCTGTCACGGATGTGGCAGCTGGAACCTGTGTACTTGGTTCATGAAGTGAATACAGCCACCCTGGCAAAATGGCCCTGTTTGTAAATCCTAAACGTGTGCATCCATGGTGAACATGCAAGACAGGTGAGGGCTTATGTTCACCCAAACCGGAACCGAAACTACCCCCAGCAGCTTTCTTCCAACAGCCCCACACTGGAATGGCCCAAGTGTCTAGCTACAGGAGAAGAGATTTAAACAGACCATGGCACATAAACACGGAGGGACCCTACCCAGCAGTGGGAGAGAACCCTGGGACCACAGATGGGCAAAGTGCAGACACAGCAGCCCACCCCAACATGGACACGGCCCACGGTGCCAGATTCAGAACCACAGCGCGTCAGCATGCAGGGTGTGAGCCAACGGATGCTGCACCCTCCTACTCCAGGGGCTCTGGGACCGGGCCTGCACCCCTCCTCACTCTGCCTCTTATCAGAGACTAACAGCAGACAGCCGCCTGTCCTTTCTGAGCCTCAGGTCTGTCTGCAGAAGAGCAAGACACAGAGCCAGCTTCAGGAGCTGTTGGCTTGGCGCTAGGGAGGAACAGGACCTCGCCCGTCTTGGCAAGCGCCTGCCAAGGTGTGAGGCGAGACTGGGCATGGAGACTGCTCAGTCTGCCGGGGCCAACGGGCATGCACACAGCATCTCCTCCTCCCTGGGTGTCTCCTCCTTCCTGCTGCACACAGGAAGCTGATTCAAAGGAAGCTCAGAGAGGAAAACGGAGAAGCCTGTGGCTACCAAGAGTTTGCCTTCCAGGTTTGTGCTCCAAAGCCCCAGGTAGGGAGAAGAAGAAGCAGAAAGAGTTCTGTGACTCCCAGAGTCATGGGGACCCAAGCCAAGCCAAGGGAAGGTCCTTGATCCCTCAGAGAAGGAGTCACAGGTGCCCCAGGACACACCTCCCCACAGGGTCTGCCCAGGCAGAGGCAGGGCCTTCTGTACGGATCGTCCCTGGCTGAGAGCAGAAGCGGTGCTCGTCAAGAGTCCCTCACCCTGCCTCAGGCCAGGTCTGTGTCCACTCAGAGAGCACCAAGCACAAACTTGCACAAGAGGACACTGGGCTAGTGGCTACACTGCAGAAGCCACCAGACCAGAAGGGACCATCAACCTGGCTGGATGGGGTGGAAAAACAGGTCTCTGGAGACACGGTACACCTGCCCATCCCCTCAGCATTCACCCCACTCTGCCAGAGGCCAACACCTGCCATGCAATGGCTCCTAGCCACCAGAGGGTCTCCTGACCATGTCTGGGGTAGATCTCAGCGATAACAGAAGTGTATAAATGTCCCAGCTTGTCTACACTGGATGCACCTGCGCTGACTCCCAGCAGCCCCCACAGGACTGAGCTCTGCTGCCCACACTGCTGCCCCTCTTGATGGTGCCTTTACACTGACCCCTGCTTCCCCACCTCTCCTGTCCCCCTCATCTCCCCCCAAACCTTGAGATGACGGCCTTACCTCAGAGTCTGGTTTAAGGGACTGGAGGCCGTCCAGAGCTAGGGTTGGTTCACTTAGAGAAGAAAGCAGTGGCCCTTGGGCAGACCCACTGGGCAGAGGGACACTTGCACCGGCCACTGCTAGGCATGGGACACTAGCAGGCTGTAGCGGTGGGGGGTGAACAGCTGCTGCTGGGCAGAGGCGGGAAATGAGCAGAGAGTGAGGCGAGAGCTGTCTGGCTACAGGCTCCAGGGACTCGCGTCTGAGCTTCCAGAACTCCGGCAGGGAGAGTGGGGGCAGGCTCCCCTCTTCCTTCAGAACTGAGCTCCCCAAGGTAAGGCAAAAGGGCTTGTCCCCCGCTGCAGAGGACTTACCCTACCAGGAGGAGCAAGGGGTAAGCCTCTGCAGGGCCTGGGCAGTCTGCGGACCAGAGTGGGACCCCTCTAGGCCAGCTCCTTGCCTGGATCCAGGACAAGTCCAGAAAGGAAAGTCTACAAATCCGAATCCTGGGGTGAGCTAAATGTGATTTCAAAGTCCATGCTAAGAGCTGTGATTTTAGAGACCTCTCTCCCCTGAGTGGGGAGACTCGGTGTGAGCGGGGCCAAAATCCCCGGGGCTTCGTCGGCTGGCATTTCAGGCCGACTGCCCTGGACACAGACTCTGCAGCCAGGCCCGTGGTGACCCCGCAGGCCGTCCTGTGCAGCCTGTTGCCCAAACCCTACCTCGTGCTCGGGGGGCTCCGGGCATCTCCACGGCCCTTGCTCCCGTCGCTCCAGGGCTCACCCCCGCCCCAGTCCCCCTTTGCCTTGTCCTGCCGTCTGCTGGGGGACCCGGGGTCAGCGTCGTCCTCCTCCTCTCAGAGCAGTAGGAAAAAGCTCGGCCTGCGCGGCCAGCCAGGCCTGCAGGAGCACTGCACCTCCTCACCAGCCCACCCGGGTTCCTCGGGACCACCCTCCCAGCCGCCCACTCTCCCCTGCCTGGTGGCCCCCGTAGGATCTCGCCTTCCAACAGAACTGCGGAACACGGCACAGGAGAGCAGCTCCATGGTGACGGGGCAGTCCACACTGTCCAGCCTGCACCTCCCCTCCTGACCTGAGAGCGGAGAGGCCAGGCCTGAGGGGACAGGGACTCACTCTGTGGCAGGTCTCCCAGGTCATGCTCCAGGTGGCCTTCTGAGTGACTATCTTAAGAAGGGCCATCCAGCACGTTCAGAGTAAATGTCCTCCTCTGTCACCTGGGTGATCTGGGCATCCACTATCACAGTGGCTCCAGAGCTGAGCCCCAGGCAGGTGGGACCTGAGGCAGCACCCATCCTCCCCCTACCCCAGCCAGCTGCAGCTGCCCCCCCAGCTGCCCCCCACCTCCATGTCTCCAGCCTCAACCTGGCAGCCAAGCCACTCCTGAGCCTGGGGACCCTCCTGGGGCTTCCCTGGGGCTTCCCTGGGGCTCCTGGCGGCACCGTGCACACCCACAGTCCAGGCTCGGCCTCTCTCCTGCCACAGCTCACGCTCCGGCCTCACCGGCCCTTCCTTGCACTGCTGTTCCCTGCCTGCTCACCCTGTGTCTCTGGCTGCCCCACTGGCCCTCGACCTTCCCCTCGAGGAGGCCTGGGTGAGTCCACAGACCAGGAGTGGCCAGCGCAGGCCTGGGCCGCTCCCAGGCAGGAGCATGGGGTAGGGTTTGGGCAACAGGCTGCACAGGACGGCCTGGGGATGAGCATGGAGTGGCGCCTGGCCCTGGCTGTCCTCAGCCTTCTGCGGCAGCCCCTCCCTCCTCACCGCAGCCCCAGGGTCCTCGCTGGGCTGGGCTCGCTTCTCAGTGCCCCCAGAGCTCTGCGGAGCCCTCAGAGGTGAGCAGAACGCACCGGGCAGCTGAGACCTGGAGGCGGCGGATGACTCATGGCAGCCCCAGCACGCCCCCGGCTCCACCCCTGTGCCTGTGTCCTCTGCCTCTCTCTCCTCCCCTATATTGTTCTTTTTCTGACCCTGGGGGTCGAACCCGGGTTGCCTCACTACTGAGCCACATCCCCAGCCATTGATTTTTGAGATGGAATCTCTAAATTCCTTAGGGCCTTGCAAAGTTGACCAGGCTGGCCCCACACTTACAATTCTCCTGCCTCAGCCTCCCGAGCGCTGTGTGACAGGCGTGGCCGCTGTGCCCAGCTTTCCCCCGATATTCTCTACCAGGGGACGTGCCAGGCTCTGAGAGACCCACGGTTGCACGCGGGTGGCCAGCGAGCTCATGCAGAGGTCCAGCTCTGTCGGCCGTCAGGGACGCGCACAGGAACCCCTGGCACTACAAGTCTCCACTACACGCTTGTTAGAACGGCAGGAATAAAGACTCCCCAGGCAGCGGGACTTGCTGGCTGGGATGCAGAGCACCAGGGACTCAGCAGCTGGCAGGAGGCGCAAGTGCCGCAGACGCCCCAGGAAACGTGCAGTGGCCCGTGCGAAGGGACGCACGGCCTGGCCTCCCTGTTGAAGTGGTGAACACCCACTGCACAGACCTTCATAGCGCCTATTCCTAACACGTCCTGCTACCACCAGGTGTGGGGGGCAGGCCTGTAATCCCAGTGACTCTGGAGGCTGAGGCGGGAGGATCACAAGTTTGAGACCATGCTCAGCAAATCAGAAAGGCCCTAAGCAACTTAACAAGACCCTGTCTCAAAATTTAAAAAAATGAAGAAGGGCTGGGGTGCGGCTCAGTGGCTAAGCACCCCTGGGTTCAACCCTGGTACTGAGGGAAAACCCAACTGGAAAAACACAGCACCATTAACAGAAGAGGGAGGGACGTCGGTGCGCCCCACAGCCCATCGTCACCAGCAGGGAGGGGCTGCCCACCGACAGATGCCCCACACTCGAGGGTGCTCGTCCCCACAGTGGCGAACGGTGACTCCTGGGGATGGCACAACCCTGCTCTTCTGAAGTATAAAGCACAGGGCCCGTACAGGGCAGAAAGGGTCCCTCTATGGAACTCAGACTTCACAAAGGTCCGTTAGCCAAGTAGGTATGGCAATTTCCTTGCCAGGTACCCCATGTTGCTTAGAGGAAGGACTCGTGGAAATGGACTTGCCTTGGACATTCGCAGTGACATTGCATGTATGTTTGAGAAAGGTGACCCTGCTCAAGGACCAGGGTGGATCCGGGTTTAGGGAGGATCCTACTGGATTAGGGCGGATCCAGGTTTAGGGTGTATCCTGCTGGGAATAGGGAGTATCCCGCTCCTTGGGTTTAGGGTGGTTCCAGGTTTAAGGTGTACCCTGCTGGGAAAAGGGCGTATCCTGCTGCCTCAGGCACGCCCGATCCTTGAGTTCCCATTGAGTTCTCGTGGGATTCAAAAAGTACTTGGGATTCGGAGCCTGGTGGAACGTGGATTTGCCCAGAACGTGGATTTCCCCAGAACGTGTGTAGAGGGCCGGTGACAGTTCGAGAATAAAGACTTGCTGTTTGAATCTACAAGGTGTGTGGTGGCTCGTGATTTTGTGCCCAGCCAGACTGCGGCAGGGCTCCAGCACCCGGTGGAGGAGAGGCCACCGGTGGGAGGGGCAGAGTGAGGAATGGAGGCCAAGGAGTAGGGGAGACTCCACAGGGGTCTGAGGGACGGTGGGACTTTGTCTTCTCGCGGTGCTTGCTCCCAACCACAGGTGTCCGCCAACACCCACTGGCCCTCCAAGACCCAGCCACTGTGTTGACTCTCCGCCGAGCTGAGAACTGGGAATCTGTCCTCCCCTCACACCTGGCAGAACACCGCACCTCAAGGAGGGGAGGGACAGCGGTGAGAAGCTCCCAGCCATGTGGCGCCTAGCCAGCCTGCGCACACCTGCACCCCATTGATCCCCCAGGCCCCACAACTGTCAGTGGTACTGCTCTGGCTGTGTTAGGCTGGTGGGGACAGGACGACTCTCTGATTCCTGGGTGACGGCAGGTGACAGCTGGTACAGTTGGGCCTTTGGACCTAGGTCAAGGTGCAGTGGGGACACCCCTTCAAGGAGAGGGAGACAAAGAGCAAGGTCAGGGACACAGCTTCCCAAGACGACTCAGGTGGCTGCCCATCTGCCATGCGGACTCTCCAGCCACGAGGAGAAAAGTTCTTTCTTTTGGTACCAGAGATTGAACCCAGGGCCACTTAAACACTGAAGCACATTCCCAGGTCCTTTTTAAGTTGTTATTTGATACCAGGTCTCATTAAGTTGCTTAGGCCCTCACTGAGTTAGAGGCTGGCCTTGAATTTGGGATCCTCCTACTCAGCCTCCTGAGTCACTGGGATTACAGGTGTGTACCACCACACCTGGCTCAAGGTCAAGGCTTGAAAACCATCCGGCTTCTTTGTTCATTTCATACTGAGGGCTGGGATCACGCTGTATGCAGTGACCTTGAGTGCCCACCAGAGGTCACACTATGGACTTTCCTGTGGAGCCGAGACCTGGGAGAGTCTGTTCCCAATCACACTTGGCAGAACACCACCTCCAAGGAGGGAGGAGACAGCGGTGACGCCTCCCGGGGCTGCCTTCTGGTGGAGCTGGGCCTGGTGGGTTAGCCCCCGTCCCCTGGCTGCCTGTGCCTGCCATCCCCACCAGAGGAAGCCACAGACAGGAAGCCCTGGTCCAGACTGGAGGGAGGGGGCTGTCCTTGGACAGACCCTGGGAAGCAAGACTCAGCAGGAGGTGAACAGCAGCAGGTGTCCTGGTGTGACACAAAGGGCCCCCATACCCACAGGGGGCTGGGTGTAGTCCAGTGCTGTGCATCTGTGAGCTGCCTGAGTTCCAAAGGATCAGCCCAGGGGTAAGGCCAGGTCTCACAAGGTCCCAGACCTGAGCAAACTGAAAGCAGAGAAGCAAGCAGCAAGCCGAGCCGCAGTGTCCCCAGGTTCCAGCAGAGGGCGGTGGAAGGGCGGCCAGCTCCTGCCCCAGCACTGGGTGGTTTCTTCATCCTAGAGGGCTCTTGAGGGGAGTGGCCAGGAACCAGAAGAAAAACTCCAGCACTGTGCCGTGAGCTCCTGTCATCTCCTGCCACTGGACCTCCAACTTTCAAAGAAAAACACACCCCCAGATGTGGCCACCTCACGGCAGCTACCATCTTGCAAGTTTTTACCTTTTACTTGAATATCCACAGGCAACGCTGTCGGCTCCTCCAGGCCTGCACCAGGACAGGGCACCTGCACCAGGACGGGGCACCTGCACCAGGTCGGGGCACCTGCACCAGGTCGGGGCACCTGCACCAGGACGGGGCCCCTGCACCAGGTCGGGGCCCCTGCACCAGGTCGGGGCCCCTGCACCAGGACGGGGTGCCTGCACCAGGATAGGGCCTGAACCAGGATAGGGCCTGCACCAGGATAGGGCCTGCATCAGGACGGGGGGCCTGCACCAGGACGGGGCACCTGCACCAGGATAGGGCCTGCACCAGGTCGGGGCACCTGCACCAGGACAGGGCACGTGCACCAGGATAGGGCCTGCACCAGGACGGGGCACCTGCACCAGGACGGGGCGCCTGCACCAGGACGGGGCCTGCACCAGGACGGGGCGCCTGCACCAGGTCGGGGCCCCTGCACCAGGATGCGGCGCCTGCACCAGGTCGGGGCCCCTGCACCAGGTCGGGGCACCTGCACCAGGACGGGGCCCCTGCACCAAGTCAGGGTATCTGCACCAGGACGGGGCACCTGTACCAGGTCAGGGCGCCTGCACCAGGACGGGGCCTGCACCAGGACGGGGCGCCTACACCAGGACAGGGCACCTGCACCAGGTCGGGGCCCCTGCACCAGGTCGGGGCCCCTGCACCAGGACGGGGCGCCTGCACCAGGATAGGGCCTGCACCAGGACGGGGGGCCTGCACCAGGATAGGGCCTGCACCAGGACGGGGCGCCTGCACATGGCTCCCCAGGGCAGATAACCGGGCTGGGCCGCAGCCTCTGCATCCCACAGTTAGCACCAAGTGTCGCAAAGTGACTGCCACACCTGTGCTCCTGCTTCCCACCCTGCTGCTGACCCCTGGCGACAACAGGCCTGCCACCCTCTCGACAGTTTGAACTTCCAGAGAAAACCTCCTCTTCCCAGAAGCCCAGGCATTAACTGCAATGACGACTCCTGGGGAGGTGGGTGGAGCCAAGAGGCTTCCACTGCTGGGTGCAATGTCTGAATCTTTCACTTTTACTTTGGTAGCCATGAAGAAAATAAAAAAGATAATTGAGGTCCTCGGTTCATGTGCTGGTGGCGAGCACCCTGCCCATGAGCTTACCCTCAGAAGAGGACTCATTGCTCTCACCCAAGAAGCCCCACTCTCCCCACTGCCTGGGGGCACTGGGTGGGGACAGGGACACAGGAGACACCTCAACTCCTTTCTCCTCCTGGGGAGAACTGAAGCCCCGATGGTCACGAGGCAGTGGAAACACGGCCGCCCACCCAGGGTCCACGGCCACGCGTGTCCCACGCCAAAGGCTCAGAGCACACACGGCTTCAGAAATAGTTTATTACTTAACCACACACATCCAGGCGTGGCGACCAGGGGTGGACGCTGGCCTAAGGGCAGCCCTCGACTCCTCAGTCAGGAGCTGGGGGGAGGCAGGACGGTGGATGTGTTCTGCTCCAAGCAGGCCCTGCGACCCCAAGCATTCTTGGCCCTCGATGTGTTCTGACTGGTGTCCCTGAGGACATGGGAAGGATCCTGGGATGAACACCCTCTCACCAGCAGTGTCTGGCCATCTGCGACCCCCGACAGGCTGGCCAGAGGCTTATGATAGCATAGTGGCACAACCTCATGCCCAGAGCGTGAAAACGAGATCTCCTGCTGCTTTCTTCTAGTTCCAAGGAAGTGTGCCCACACTGCACCCCCATCCCGAGAGGACGAGGAGGACAGAAGATGGAGGACGGCCCGTGCTAAGCCACCACTGGTGCCCAGGACACAGGGAGCTTCGCTCCAGCCAGGCCAGCACTCCATGGACAGGACGGTGAGCAGCCTCAAGTGTCTGGGAAGTCCAGGGGCTCCTCTCAGGCCTCGCCAGAGAGCAGGATGCTTGATATCCATGCCCATGGATGCCACGGTCAAAGAGGACAGCACAAAGCCAGGAAATCTGAGTGGCCTGCAATTCATGAGAACAGGGCTGAGCAGGGTTTCTTCCTCTCCATGGCTGCTCATGAGCACTAAGAGGTGACCACAGTGAGCAGGATGGGAAGACCTAGGCAACCATGGAAAAGCCCCAGAAGGGTCAGGTGGAGCCCTGCTGGCCAAGAGAAGGGGTCCCCCCCCCGTCCAGGTCACAGCAGCCTACACCTCCCATTTTTCAGTGAAGGGAGAAGTGCACTGTACCGACACCACCCCTAGGCTCACTTTGCACAAAGTAGGAAAAGGAGTGTCCCCCAGGGTACCTGCCAGTGGAAGGCCACTGCTGGACACCCACCTGCCAGGCTCAGTCCCAGTAAGGTGGCCCCAGGAGGAGTGCAGAGGGGAGCTGACAGCCTGGGCTGATGGATACAGGGCCGCGCGCGAGCCACTGACATGTCCTGCACAGGACCATGTCAGGTACCAGGGCAAAGCAGGAAGGGCCCAGGGAGAAAGACCTCCACAGCCACTCTCACCCGACAACGGATGCCGGTGGCTGAACCCGGGAGGACCCACATGTCCCGATACTGCCAGGCCACGCAAGGACTCTCGGGCGTGTGCCTGAAATCCCCCTCACATGGCTCCACACGACGCACAGCTCGTCCAAGTGAGCAGAGGCCCAGGAAGTTCCTCACCCCACACCCCACACTGTCAGTCACCAGCTCAGGGCCCTGGAGGACCAAGGCCGTCCTGGGCCCAGGGCACCCTCCCACGCCTCCAGGGTGCCTCCTGGAGCCGCCCATCAAGCTCTGACAGTGCTCGGCCTTCAGGACCCTCTCCTGCAGCCAGTGAGCGGAGGGGCCTCCCAAGGTTCCCCGTGGAAGCGCGTAAGGTCGCAGGGTGCAGAACACTCCACCCCTCACAGCCAGGAGAGACCAGCTGTGCTGCCTGCGGGCCTTACCTCCCAGCTGCTGGCCCTGCCCAGGCCAAGACCAGTGGGGTGGACCTCGGCCCACGCTCCACACACACAGGAGCCAGGATAACTGTCAGGACAGATCACTTACATGCCCAGACACTGGAAGCAGACTACGTGACGGGTTTGAGGTTTTAATTACACGCACTCGTCTTCCACCAATGTGCTCTCCCCAAGGCTGAGGGAACCTCCGAGGGAGGGTCCCTCAAAGCAAGCCCCAGGCCCCTGGTAGGAAATGCACTCTTGATTTGCCAGTGGTGACACAGAGCACCCAGCACAGGCCCAAGCAGCCTTGGCGTCCTAACAGCCTGCCGGAGACTTCCTCGTTGGTAGAGTCACGAATAACAAAGGAAGTCGCAGAGGCTCGAGGCTCAACCCTGCAAAAGGTACTGGGAATGGGACCTCGCCTGGGCAACACTGCAGGCCGCCAGAAGTCCTGGGGTGGGGTGTCTCGAGAAGGGCTCAGGCAGCGCGTGGACCCTGCTGCTGCCCGGGAGAGAGCCCAGCTCCCCCGTCTGCCTCTTCCCAAAGAACAGGACCTCTTGGGGAGCCCAGCTGCCGAGGGGCCTTGCCACAGGGCTGGTTCACCGGCTGCTGGAAGCAGAAGAGCTGCCCAGCATCGGAGCTGGGTACCAGGATGGTTGAAAGGCCAGGCAGGCGTTGGTCTCCGTGCTTGAATGCCACCACCCTGAGCCCTCTCGTCAGGAGGACAAGTTTGTTCTGAGGGCCCAGCATAAGGGCTCAGAGGGGCCAACGAGGACAAGCAGCCGAGAAGAGGTACCCTGGCATCAGTGACCCTGAGGCGGAGGGGGTGGACACCAGATCCTGAGGCCTTGGCATGTCGTGCTGTCCTCCGGGAAACACGATGTCACCAGATCTCAGGCAGGAGTCTCCAGGCTGGAGGGTCCCCAGGGGTCAGGTGGCTCTGCACGTGGGGAACAGGAAGGCGCCTGCCTGGAGCTGACTGCGGCACGGTCCTGGTAGTGGTGACCTTGGTTCTCACGTGGAGTGCAGTGGGCAGTGCAGAGACCTGCGCGCGCAGTGACGATCCCTCTTTCCACACCCTGGTCCCGTTTCACTGACTGGAAAACTGATCGGGGAGAAAAGCCTTTCTGTCCAAAATCCCAGCAAGTCGGCAGAGAACTCAACGCAGAGTCCCAAACAGGACCCTGATGCTCCATCAACTCCTGAGCTCCTCTCTGCACTTACTGTCCCCGTTCACCGTCCCCACGGAGTCCTGCACCTCCTCCTGCCCACCCCCAGGCCCTCCAGTCAGGACCACCTCTGCTCCTCGTCCAGTGGGGAGGGGAGGGTGGAGCAGAACAGCTCGCACAAGGTGGGTGGAAGACCTCCAGCCAGCTCCCCCTGGTGGAGAAGAGCTCATCTGGTTCATCTGCTCCTGGGTTTTTGGTTTTTTGGTGTACGTGAGAGAGTGAGGGGAGGGGGGGAGACATGCTCAGCATCTCCTTGGGCTGCCGACACCTCACAGGGACACCTTACAGGAACACGCTCTGCATACAGCGCTCTGCATACAGCGTCTGGGGCGGGGCGGGCCCCTGGCGAGAAGGTGCGAGAAGGTGCGCATTCTATAAAAAGGCCGCATTTCAAAGTGCATGCTGCTTCCGCTCCTGGTAGCAGGGCCAGGCTGGCCCACAGCAGGCGAGGTGGTCAGGAGGTAAGGGACTGGATATTCTTGAGCATCTCCTCAAAGGCCTGTGGGGACGGTGCATCTGCATTCCGGAAGGTGGCCTGTACCCGGCTGTACAGGCTGAAGGACTTGAGCTCCAGCCAGACAAAGCCGAAGCGGTCCTCATCGAACAGGACGAAGACGCCAGGGGTGCGCTCGGGGCTGGTGAAGCCGTGGCCAGCAATGAGGCCCGTGCCGTAGAAACTGCGGAGACAGGGAGAGGTCAGGGAGAGGCCGCTCCCAGAGCACAACACAGCTACCCTGAGCACCCACCCTCACAGCATGCAGCCCCGAGCCAGGAATGGCCGCCAGCAGCACTGGAAGAGGGCACCAGGGGCCAAGCGCTCTGGGAACTGGGCCCCCTGAGAATTCTGATGCAAAGGACGCATCCACATGAAGCCAGCCAGAAAAGCAGGGTCCTCCATCCTGGGGTGATGGGGCCGTCACACCATCAACTCAGAAACAAGAGGTGCCGCCTGGGACTGACCACCAGACCTGAGGGTTTGAAACACAGCTCTGAGGGCCCTGGCTCAGAGGCAGAGCGCTCGCCTGGCACGCATGAGGCACTGGGCTTGATCCTCAGCACCACATGAAAATAAAATAAAGATACTGTGTCCACCTACTAAAAAATATTAAAAAAAAAAAAAAAAGGAAAACAGGGCCGCGGTGAAGCTGGGTGGTAGGATGCTTGCGTTTGATCCCTGGCACCACAAAAAGAAAGAAATAAACTACATTATATCTCTGGTCCTTCCTTCAAGTACTAATGCTGGACAGGTGAGGGGCTGGCCTGCAATCTCCCAGGGCATGGATGATGCCAGGGCCTCCACCTCACCCTGGCCATACTGAGGCTCCATGGGCGGGGAGAGGAGACACAGAGCCTGTGTCCAGAGGCTTTTTCAGGAGAGAGAAGTGCCCCCACATCTCCCAGGCCAAGGCACTGTGCTCAGAAAGCAGGTGCTGTGGCTACACCTCAGACACAAGCCAGCAGGAAGGCACAAGGCCATGCCCCCTGGTGCCCAGGCAGCCCAAGGTTCACACAGACTGGAAGACCACCCTGAATGTCAGCCAGGGACGGGCTAACAGAGGTTCCTGGCCAGCCAGGCAGGGCTCCAGGCTGGCCATGAGGGCTGGTGAGCCATGACATTTTACAGCAAAGCCTTCCCTCTTGTGGGGCACGGAGGCCACCCTGGAACACTCTGCCTCCCACCACAGAACTAGATCCAGCCGCAGGCACGCCGGCACCAGGTGAAGCCCAAGTCCCGCACCACGTGCGTCTAGGTGCCAAACCCTCCGGGTGCTTGGCACTGGAAAACGCCCAGCACCGTCACCGGCGTGGACTCAGCCAACAGAGGCAAAATAAAGTGCCACGTGAGAGACCGAGGTGAGGGGGCCGTGCCCCCAGGATGCGGAAGCTTCTCCCTCTGCGACCAGAGAACACTCCAGCTCTGCAGTGGGCCCACAGCAGTCGCCTGACACAGCTGGCCGTGGGTGCTTAGAGCACGCCCACCGTGGTGCAAGACCTGGGCCTCCAGTGAAAATGGAGAGGGGACTCGGGCAGGGACCTTGTCCACCCCCCTGGAAGGCCCTCCAGGCAAGGCCCTCACGTGGGTCCTTCCCAAGCCAGCCACCATCCCTCACTGGAGACACAGGCTGGCGTCCATTCACTCTGGTGGCCGCCCACGTCTGGCAGAAAGATGACAGTGGGCATGGAGGAGGGGAGACTGCGGGGCGACCGTGGGGCACGTCTGACTGTGCTCACTAGGCAGTGGCAGGAGGTGCCCACGGTGAGTACACAGCAAGCCACGGGACGGGTTCCTTGGGGGAGGGGAGGAGGCCAGCTGCCACCATCTGCCTTTCACCTGGCTCTCTGGAGTCCCCACATCACTGCAGAGGCGCTGGTGGGGCTCCTCTGCTCTTCTCATGTCCAGGAAGCTCGGATGAGGCCCGGGTCCTCCCAGGAAAGGACAGCACACAGAAACTTCCCGCTAGCCAAGCTGGAGGCACCCTGCCACCCGCCTTCGGAGGCCCAGACCGCCTCCCAGCCCAGGCCTTACCACATCCTGCAGGTCCGCGGGTAGTCCTCATTCCTCGAGCTCACACCCACGGGCAACACGAACGGCTGCCCCTGCCCGGACTGGGCTGGCTGCTCGGCCGCAGCTGCTCCACCTCTGGGGTCCCCACCCTCTTCGGCAGGTGCCCCAGGTGGCCCCCGTGCTGACAGCGGCTCCTGGGGTGGGGCAGGGCCCTCGCCGTCCTGTTGCTGCTGCTGCTCCTGCCGCACCTGCTCACGCACCTCCAGCACGAGGCGCGAGAGCTCGTTGAAGTTGCGGAGGTTCTCGACATCGGGCAGCTGAATGCGGTGCCTCAGGTCGATCTCCACCGTCTGCTGCCCGGCAGGGATGTTGGGGTCGCCCTGCAGGCAAGTGGGCATCAGTCAGCAGGGCTCAGTGGCCCAGGGAAACACCGCGCACCTCCAGGCCGAGTTGGCCGTGGCCACAGGAGCAGGCACCAGCACTATCCCTTACTTAGCAGCAACCCCAACAGTGGGGCTTCACCAGGGAGGAGACAGGGAGCAGGAGGGACATAAGGACATGTGGACAGGGACCACAGGCACCAACACACGTGCTCAGCTGCACTCAGAGACCCTCAGGTGGGAACCAGTCCCCTTCACAGAGAAGCCCTAGGCCTTCCTGGGGCCCGGCTGCTAGTGGCAGGCCTAAGCACAGGTCCTGAGCCTGGCCCGAGACCCTGCGGTCCTGCGGCTCCAAACAAAGACCGCAGGGAAGGGTCACTGCACCCGCAGAAGCCTGCCTCGTTTCAGGCCCTGCTCTAGAAGGAGCTTCCTGGGAGCAGAAGGCCACTGCACCCCCTTCCTGGGGTTCAGTAAAGAGCTGTGTTTCTTCTATGTCAGGGCCATCTGGCAGAAACCAACCAACAAGTGTCAAGTGACAGGTGGGGACAGCATGCACGTGGCCCTGACAACATGCAGCCTGCTGGCAGCCCACTCAGGGCGTGAGCGGCTCCACCTCTTGACCGTAGGCCAGACCAGCTCCAGGCGCTGTGCTCCTGCAGAGGGTCCCCACCAGAGGTCCCACAGGCTGCACACCTGCTCCTAGGCAGCTGGGGCCCCTACCCAGTTAAACCAGACACCAGCAGGTCCTCAGCCTGCCCAGGGTCGATGCGCCAGTGGAGGCAAGGCCATCTCGGGACACCCACCCCCCAGGGACCTCATGAAAAGGCAGGTTCTGGGTCAGCGGCCTGTGAGGGACCTGGGAATCAGCACTTCGTGTTCCCAGGAGGCCCGGGCCGCAGCAGCGTGGCCGCGCTCACCGTGATCTTGGTGCCCCTGGCACAGCGGCCGTGGAAGCTGAGCATGACGATCTCCAGGCCGTGGCTGCCGTAGGTGCCCTTGAAGAGGCCGGGCTTGATGAGGTCGTCGGGGCGGCTTGGCGGCAGGTAGATCCGGCGGTAGGTCAGGCAGTTGCTGCAGGGGAGCAGAAAGGGCGTGGGGGTCAGCTAGCTCCCGGCAGGCGTTCAGGCCTGGCTGACCAGTCGCCCTCCAGCAGGTCAGCTCCCCGGGGCACTGCACAGCCTCTGCAGGAGGAAGGGAATGCCACTCCTGCTCTGTCACCCGAGGAAAGGAGCCCACGTCACTGGGCAGGGGACAGCACCCAGGCACTGTGACCACAGGCAGATGAAGGGACAAGAGCCCAGCCTCGAAGCCTGCTGGCCACTGGAGTGCCTGGGGCGGCGGGGGTGCCGACAGTGGCAAATCAAGACACTAGACACCAAGGTGGGAGGTGGCCAGGACCTCAGGGACCTCAAGGTGGCACAGGCAAGATATGAGAGCATAAGACAGGGAGCTGAGTCATCATGTCCCTGTTTACCACGGCCACTTGCCCCACGGAGGGCTGGTCGCCATGGCAACTCTCAGTCACAGGTTCCATATTCCAATCAGGCGAAAATCAAGTAACCAAAGGGGAAAAACAGGGCAAGGTGTCCGAGTAGGTCCAAGGGCAGAGGACCCAGGCAGGCTCAGCACTTAAGGGCAAGACTCTGAGGTCTCCGCCGGGAGCCTCCCTGGCTGCCCTCCATTCTGGAGGCCCACTGAGTGCTGCTGTCACTTCCACTAGATAAACGCACTGCCCTTTCTCCCAGGTGTTGCTCAATCCTTTGTTTGAGACTCCAGGAACCGGGACCCAACTGCACCCCCATCCCCCCAGCCACACCCCCCATCCCCCAGCAGGAGGCTCACGCACTCGTACTGGCTGGTGTAGATGAACTTCATCAGGATCAGCTCCTGCATGTGCTCGTGGAAGATGTCCTCCAGCGTGCGGCCCCACTCCTCCCTCAGCCACGTCCGGAACTCCTTCCAAGAAAACACAGGCATGACCCCGTGTGGGCAGGTGTGGCTGAGGGCAGTGACCGGGAAGAGCAGGGGCAGCTGTGGGCCTGGGACTCGCCAGCAAGCCCAGCAGTACCCAGGGAGCCTGGTCCTCGGGCTCCTGGGACAGCGGTACGGCAGGACACTGGGCCCTAGCCCCCACCACACAAGTCAGCCTGGCCATTACTGAGTGACACAGGATAGCACAGCGCAAGGGCCGGGACGTCTTCCGTCCACGCCTGCAGGTGCCCCGGACCAGGCAGAGCGCATGTCTGTAGTCCACCACTGCGGCCCGAGTCCCCTGGCGCAGCTCTGGCCCCGCAGCCTCCACCACTCAGGACACCAAGTCCTTCACTCCGACTCTACACAATTAGCCCAATTTATCCAAATCTCCAAGTTCCTGACTTGGTGTTTCCAACAACTACCTAGAATTAGCCCCAAATGGAGGCAAAAACAGTTCACAGGGAAAAAAAAAAGAAAGAAAGAAAAGGAGCCAGGTGTGGTGGCAGGTGGCTGCTACCCCTCTCAGGAAGCTGAGGAAGGAGAGGGTGGCAGCTCCAAGGCCAGCCTGGGACACTGAGCGAGACCCTGTCTCCAATGTGAAAAAGGAAAAGAGACAAGACCAGGGAGAGTGCTCAGTGTTAGAGCACCCTTGGCTTCAGGTCCTAGGGTCACACCCCAAAATCAACCAAAAAAGAGGAAACAAGCTACAGTTCATAGATGGCTTCACTGTGTTACTGTCCAGCTGACGCCAGGGCTACTAAGCCGGCCAGCAATTAGCCCATCTTACCTACTAGCAGCAGAGGGCAGGACGTTACAGTTTTAAAAATTCTATTTACAGTCGGGCATGGTAGAGTTCGCCTGTAATCCCACAGCTCGGGAGGCTGAGACGGGAGGATCAAAAGTTCAAAGCCAACCTCTATAAAGGCAAGGCACTAACCCTGTCTCTAAATAAAATGAAAAACAGGGCTGGGATGTGGCTCAGTGGTTAAGTGCCCCTGAGGTCAAGATCTGGTGCCCTCCCCAAATTCTATCCACAACCTTCTAAACACACAGACTTTAGATCCACATCACAGAACAGGCGTAGGACCTCCATCCTGACGCCACAGAACCTAACGGAAAGAAGCAGAGATGAGGGGTCACACACCCATCCACGGCGGGCCCGGGGTCGGGGACGTGGGCCAGAAACACCCTGCATGTGGCCTTGCTGAGAGCCACAGCCGAGTCGGAATGGCCCCTGGCATTTTGCCAATAGTATTGGTTGAGAGGTGACGCCAGTGAGCCATTAAGATGATGAATTTTGTGTTCTCGTTGAGAACTCAGAACTCAGTTCCAGTTCCAGTTCCAGCTGAGCTCTCGCGGGGATTCCTGAAGAGTCCGCGCTGGTTGGTGAGGTTCCTGTGGGGGGAGTTCCGGTGGGGGGAGTTCCGGTGGGTGTGTGGTGTGTTCCTGGAGGAACCGCGTGGGTGGCGTTCAGGAGAGTTCCCAGGGAGCATGTGTGGAGTGTGCTGGTGGAGCTCAGAAATAAAGTTTGTTCCTGCTTTGTGTCCAGCCAGACTGCGGCATGGCCTGGGGACTCACACACACCCCCGCACATGGGGGAGGGACAGAAACACCCATCCATGGCAGAGACTAGTCCTGCAAGGACTGTGGCTCTCCCCGCTGACCTCCAGGTCCAACGCCCCTCAGATGGCGGCCCATCAGGCACCAAGCAGAAACCCCCAGAACCCACACACAGCCTCCTGAGCAAGGCGAGGGCGGAGGCTGAGACACTGGTCACTGCAGAGCCCCAGCCTTGGCTCACAGCACCATGGAACCACACCGCCAGCACAGCCAGGCCGGTGCTCACTTCTCACGGGAGGAGCCCAAGCCCTCCTGGGAGAAGGAAAGTCTGCGGCCAGTGGTGCTCAGCCAACCAGACCACCCCCATGCTGATTCCTGCCTGGGAGCTAAGCCGGGTGGACCACACCTGAGTGCGGCAAGACCTGACAAGGGCTACCGCGGTGTTTTTCGTGGTGTTTTTCGTACAGGGGGCTCTATCACTGGGCTACATCCTGCCCTCTTGGTTCTTTGAGACAGGGTCTCACTCAGTTGCTGAGGCTGGCCTCAAGCTGCAATCCCCTCTTCAGCCTCCCAAGTAGCTGGGACCGCAGGCATGGCCACCACACCCAGCTCAAGCCTTTTTTTTTTTTTTTAAACAAACTATCTGGTCCAAAGGTTTTTAGAACACAGAAAGCAGCCCCAAAAGAAAACCTTTGCAAATTAGACTTCATCAAAATTAAACCTTCTGGGCTGGGCTTGATGGCCCATCTGTAATCCCAGCAGCTCAGGCGGCTGAGACAGGAGGATCTCAGGTTCAAATCCAGTGTCAGCAGGTTAGTGAAGCCCTAAGCAACTTATCAAGACTCTGTCTCAAAATCTCAAAGTGAAACATAAAAAGGGCTGGGTGTGAGGCTTAGTGGTTAAGCTCCCCTGGGTTCAATCCTCAGAACCAAAAAAAAGAAAAAAAAAATTAAACTTTCCATTAAAATGGCAGCTCAACTTACAGGGAAAGACTAACAACTGAACAGATGAGTAACAGGTAAAATGAAGTAATCCAGTGGGAGAAACAAAGATGCAACACACTGTGCCCAGGGTGCTGGAGCCAAGTCCCACCCAGAGGACCAGATGACGGCCCAGTTAGCAGTGGAGAGGCCGTTGCGGGAACACCAATCAGAGCTGACGAGCACACAGCTGAAGGAGGCTCACTGTAAACTAGCTCCACGCTCAGGAGAACGCAGGAGCCTGCAGTGACGTCCAGTCCCCCCAGGGCTGCCCTGGTGCAGAGACAGAGGAAGCGTGCCCCTCCTTCCTCCCCTTTTCCCCAGAGGCCTCAGCCTGTGGGAGAGTGCAGAGAGGTGGGGGACATGCAGACAAGCCAGGCAGTATCTGCACCTGGGGGGATGCCTGGCCGCCCTTCTCACAGACACCTGGACTCGGGGCACTGCTCTCCACTCCCTCGTGACAAGGGATGCAGCAGCAGCCTCGACCAGCCCAGCAGCACCAGCAGGGCATGCAGCAGGGCATGCAGGCCCGGCCCAGCCCAGCTCTCGGGAGCTACCCTGTCCCCAAGCTGGACGGACACTGGTCCACTGCCAGGCAGAGCCTGCAGAGCAGCTCACAGGAAGGTTCCCAGGGATGCAGTGCATGGCCTTCTGGCGTAAGTTTCCAACCCCTGAGAAGACTCTTGGAAAATGTCACTTTTCACCTGTGTGACAAATCACACAAAGTCAAATCTAAAATGACAGCGCTGTAAATGAAGCAGGCACCTCTGCCATGTTCCATCTTCACCTGCCGTCCACCCAGGAAGAGAAGGACCACACCCACCACCACCACGGCGAGGCGCAGGCGCCACTCACCCCAACTCCCCGTGGTTCCCTGGCCAGCGGGGAACCGCCAGGCATTCGGAAATGCTGAGAAATGTTCACCCAACAAAGAACACAAGCTGCAGTGAGCTGCTACGTGGGACAAGCTCAAGTCCTATAAAAATGTCTCCACAGCAGTGTCTCAGAGTCTCCAACTGAAACCCCAAGGCAACGCAGGAAACCACATGCGCTTCCTGCACCGCCACAACCCAAACCACAACCGCAAGGAAGACCAGGGGCCTGGGCACTGCACACCCACAGCAGCCCCTGAGCAAAAGGGGCTCAGCCTCCGGCAGGGGAGAGTCCGCAAAAGATATGAGGGCATGGGCACTCACCTGTGGGAGGCTCAAGGGCCCCCCACGCACTTGCCAGCAGCTGCTCTGAAGGAGGATCAGATATGGCCTTGGGCCCATCACCCGCCTCAAACCTGCAGCCGCCCACATCTGCTCTGCCCATTGGGGCAAGGCCAAGCACGATCCTCAAAAACCAGCGCCAGGCACACGGTCTTCACACACCTCCCCTCGCGCGGCTCACCTCCTGCCTCCCACCGGACATCCTGTGGTGGTCCGTCTGGTTGCACTTGGTGGAGAACTCGTCCTTCTTCACAATCTTCAGTGTCACAGCGGGGAGCACACACAAGGAACAGTGGGCCGGTCACGACTCCCTCGCCATCAGCGCCATGCCCACCTACTGGCGCCCCAGCACGGGAACTGTGGGGCAACGAGGAAAAGGCTCCCCGCCACGGGACTCCCAGCAGGGCCCCAGCAAGCACAGGGGAGCCCTTCCTCCCCCCCTCCTCCTCCTCTGTCCGTACAGGAGCGGGTCCACAGCTGTGGTGCTGGCACACTTGGGGACACCTACCACCCAGGATGGCCCTGGGGATGGTAATGGCCAAAAGAAACCTGTCCCCACGCCACACATGCCTACAGGAGACGGGGCTCTCACCTACCTGAATGTGGCCGTTGTGGGGTCCTTTGTGGCCATACATGCACTCCACCGTGGCGGACTTCCTCTCCATCAGGTGGACTCTGAACAGAGGCTTGAACCGCATGGGGTCATCCACATGAGGGTCGTGTGGGGGCAGGTACATCCAGCCAATGATGAACAGGCCGTCCACCTGCACAAGGAGAGTGTGGTCGCCCTGCGCACCCCGCCCTCCTCTAACCTGCCGGCCCTGATCGGGAGCCAACGGCACAGGCAAAACCAGCATGGCGGAGGGTGAGAGGAGGCCCGGCCTGGCAGGTCCAGGGCCTGAGGACCTCACAGCCACCCAGTCAGGGCATCAGAGCCCAAGGGCGCAGTGAGAGGCTGAAGAGCTGCTGCAATCTGTTTCTTCTTCTCAGGCCAGACCCCAGCCAGGGCTGGCAGATGCCACCGCCTCACAGAAGAGAGAGCGCCACGTGGGCAGGTGCCCTCACAGGCCGCAGACTCACCACCACGTTCAGCAGTCCTCCGTATGGCCCGATGTCTGGCTGCCACAATCCCAAAATGTGCCGGTACCGGTGGAGCACTGGAGGGAGAAGAGGCGAGGGCACACTCAGGCCCGGCAACTGCGGGAGGGTGGGCAGCCAGGGCCCCGGCCGGGCAGACCCCAGGGAAGGCCTGGGCTCTGGGGCCAGTCCTGCAGGCGCAGCTCTAGAGCGGGGCCACGGGGAGTTTCCGAGCACCGATCCCCTCCCCAGACTGGCCAGGAGAGCAGGGCAACAGCGAGGAGGCACCACCGTGGCCTGGAGTGCGGGGACCCAGGCGGCCTCGGGTGGGGCCAGACAACTGGAGGGAGAAGGACCAGGGCCAGCCCGAGGCCATCAGGACACTGCTGAACCGGAGGACAAGACCTGTGTGCCTACGCGGGACTCCCTGTGGGGGACTCCCCTTCAGAACAAGCCCGAGTCTGCTCGGCGCACACAGTGAAGCCAGCACCCTGGTGGCCGGTCACTCCTGGAGGGGTTAGGTCTGAACAGGCAGGAACAAGCAGGACAAAGAGCCATGAGCACACACCGACCTCCATGAGATGAACGCCCAGGAGCAGGCTCAGTGCACACTGAGGTCTGCAGCCTACAGCGAAACCCACCCAGACCTCCGTCAAACCAGGCGTGGAGGCCACACCTGGGATCCCAGCACTCAGGAGGCTGAGGCAGGAGGATCCAAGTTCAAGACCAGCCTCAGCAACTTAACAAGACCCTCAGCAACTTAGCCAGACCCTGTCTGAAAATAAAAAACAAAAGAGCTGGGTATGTGGCTCAGTGGCAGAGTGCCCTGGGTTTGTCCCCATTTCCACACACAGAGTCAACAGAGAGATGACAGGGTGGGACAGACAAGAGGGGGGCGGCCAGTGACAGGGAAGCGGGACAGAGAGCCTGCTGCAGAACCAGATGGAGATGGGTATTTGCTGTGCAGTCCTTTCAACTGTTCTGCATGTTTCCAAAATTTCATAAAATACTAGAAAAAGAAAAAAACAACACTACCCAGCAAGACCCTGTCTGTCTCTCCTCCCCCTCACCCCCACTCACTGCCATCAGTATCTAGTTCTAAGAACTCAGCCGCCTCCCCCTCAAAGCCCCTGGGCCTCTGATTAAGGGACCTGCCACACACCCTGGCACCTCCAACAGGCAGCAGGAGGTGGCCTGTTCTGCTGAAAAGCAGCATCACAGAGCACAGCATCCCAGACGGCTGGTCAGCTTCTCATCCTCGCTGGACTCCTGAGCTCTGCTGGCACGAGGGCAGCTGCTTCAGCTTGAACAACCCCCTCCGTGACCCCTGGAGAATAACCGGTCCCAAGAGAAAGAGGCTAGAAACGGCCTTTCAAAGGAACCTGAACTGCGATCAAGCTCTCCTCGATGGCCACAGTGACCGGACAGACCTGCCCTTTCTTCACCTCTCCGCCTGGACACCTGTCCCTCCAGGTCTAGGGCCAGAAGACAGTGCTGGGGCTTGCCCACCCGCCCAGGACCCCCTAGAGTAGCCCCTAGAGTAGCCCACGCTCATCCACCTGAGGAACACCCCAAGGGTTAACGGGATGAGGGCGCCAAGCTTAGGAAAGAGTCACACACGACGGCGTCACCTGGGGTCACAAGGTGGAGGGGTGAACTTCAGAAAAGGCTGCCCTCACACCACCCCCAGGGCCTCCAGGCAAGCTGGCTCCCTCCCACAGCTTAGGTGACAGCTCCTCCTGCAGACCCAGGGCTGGCCTTCCCAGTAGCAGCCACAGAGGTTCTGCCACAGCCTCTTCCACACAAAACCACCTCATCCCAGGGCCATGTCCCCCGGGGCAGCCCTGAGGGCTGTGTTCAGAACACCGTCCCCTCCTTCACCTGGAGCAGCACTCGGAAAGGCCAAGGGCCAACAGGAAACCCGGCTCTGGCCCCTCCCACCAGCCCAACAGGAAGGGCTGACCAGCATGAAACCGCACCTGGGCATGAGGGACAGAAGGATGGGCTGCTGGGAGAAGGTGCCCACAGCAGTCCCCACCCGGGTGCAGCAGGAGACCCGCAATTATGTCCTCGGGTCTGTTTGCAGACTTGAGGTGCCTGGGATGGATGCCTAGAGCTTCTCTCCCGTCCCAAAGGAAAGTACAAATACAGCTAATGGGGTCTCCCACCCACTGCTTCTGCTCTAACAGGACAAAGACGGGAGGAAAATCCCAGCAGCCAAGGGGCGCACCCTGTCCCCAGCGCCCTTCCCCCTGAGAAGATGTTCCTCCTTCCTTGCTCACCCCCCAGCCAGTGCTGGGGGTCCTCGTGGTGGGCCAGAGCTCTGCAAGGGCCTCCCACCAGATACCACTGGAAAGTGCCCCCGGGTCTGGAGTGTCCCCCCAGCTCCTTCCCACATGGTCGCAGTGGTAAGCCCGCAGTCCTGGGCCTGCATACTGCCACTGAGACCCTGCAGTCAAAAACACTTTGCTGGGGCTGGGGATGTGGCTCAAGCCGTAGCGCGCTTGCCTGGCATGTGTGCGGCCCGGGTTCAATTCTCAGCACCACATACCAACAAATATGTTGTGTCCGCCGAGAACTAAAAAATAAATATTAAAAAATTTCTCTCTCTTTCTCTCTCTCACTCTCTCTAAAACACTTTGCTGAAACCAGACAAAGTGGCCTGGGCTTATGATCCCATGTAGGCTGGGGCAGGAGGGGCACAAGTTCAAAGTCAACCTCTGCAACTCAGCAAGACCCTATCTCAAAAAATAAAAAGGACTGGGGATGTGGCTCAGCGGTTCGGCACCCTGGGTTCTATCTCTGATGATAACCAAAAACAAAAGCCTGCATCGACAGGCGGTGGGTGCAAGGGGGTTCCGGGACTTCGGCTGCCTGTGTCTCTGTCAGCCCAGGAACCCAACGGAGTGCTAGGAGGCCACCTGCTATTTAAATATGTCCAGAGAAATGCAACCAATGCTCACAACAAGGGATTCCCCTTGCTTTTTTCTGGATTTCCAAGTTTCTACAATGCGGTTCTATAACCACACTCGAAGCTCGGGGGCACGGTGGTCCTCCAATCCCACCAGCCGGTGGTCAAGCTCTCAGCTACAGGCAGCACAGGTGCCCAGAGTGACTCCCGGAAGCAGGGGTCTGCACTCAGCTCTTCTTAATCCCCGGTGGAAGGCTTCGGAACACCCAGCTGAAGGACACGTCAGGCAACTCCTGAGTCCCGGCTGCCCAGGCTGCCCGGGGGTGGGCTGGGGCTCCACTCTGGCACCACTTGGGCTCCAGACAGACTCCTGGTGCCCGTCCTCTACAGCTCAACGCTCACACCAGGCCAGCTGCCAGCAGCAGGGGACCTCTGCTCCCAGGGCTGGAAGGAATCTCAGTCTCTGACCACCTCCCACAGGTGAGGGGAGGTCAGCAGCCCCACACTGCCTGCTGCTCCTCCAGGTCCCCTCTGTGCCGTCTGTCGCACCAGGGCCTGCCTCAGGCTGGGCCCTAGGACAGCCCCAGGGATCCCGGCCATGCACTGCAGGCCTGTCCAGAGCTCGAGGGGGTGTTCAGAACAACTCTTTAGACACACTATTCCTTCTGCTCCCAGTGGGTGCTGTCACCATGTCTACTCCAGACAGCCAGAGCCGAGACCCGAGCCTCCAACAGCTCGAGTACCTCTGAGCGCTTCTAGAAACTTTCAAATGGCTTTTAGTGCAAGTGATATTTTTAATCTCTCCATCTCCACTCAACCACTCTGAGCTAATAAAAAGTGAAAGGGGCACAAAATTCCTGTAACTACATCTTAAAAAAATTTCCAGAGCTCTGCAGGAGAGCTTTGCCCTGTGTTTGTCTAGCAAAAGTGCACCCTTTTTTTTTAAAATTCACATTTGCTATTCAAACATACTGAATGAAAAAGCTTAGAAGTCAACTCACACTTCATTTTGGAAGGGAAAAGTGTTAAGGCTTTTACACTACCCTCTGGTCTGCCTCTGTGTGAACTTTTGCAGTAGCTCATCAATAAAGGACAGGCACTAAAACGTGCATCTCCAGAGTGTCCTAACTGATACTGCCCCAAACCCCACCCTGGGCACTGGGTGGCCATCTCATTAGGGTCTGCGCTGTCAGGCTGCGAGCTGGAGGACCTCCGTGCAGCTGCGCTCTCCCTGCAAAGCCAAGCCAGCAGGAGGTACGTACGGCAGGTGTACACGTCTCTGTATCCCATGTGCTCGTAATCAGGGAGGATTCTCATGAAGCGTCCCGACTTCACCCGAGGGTTTACACCTGAACAGACATGGCAGGGAAGGGCTCAGCATGGTCTCGCTTCTCCCTCTTCCTCACCACAGTGACCCTCGTGGACACACAGCCACCCAGCAGGCCGGATAGTGCTAGCTGGAGAGGACATCCACTGATGTCCCTTTTTCATGGGAGCAGAAGACCTCACCAGGCTGCTCACTGCCCCCCGGCCAGAAGTGCTCGAAGGGTCCCAGGCCACAGCTCAGTGGGGCCTGGGACCCACTGATCCTGGGAACCACTGTCTAGGATCCTTGTATACCCAGCTAAGGTATCTGCCCAGGGTAGGTCTGGCCTTCCTTCGTCCCTGTGGTGTGTGTGTCTCTTGACTGAGGACACTTCCCAGCCCCCAGACTCAGATCTGGCACAGCGAGTCAAGGCTGCCAACTCGCTACCTGTTCAGGAACTAAGCCTGATTTTCCTTCAGTCCTCTGCTCCCAGAGCCTAACAGTTATCTCCCAGATAAAGCTTCCAAGGAAAATTTGCAAAACACATTTCCTGCATAGGAATATGAAAACCAAAATTTGCTTTGGCCAATGCGGCACAGACACCTTGGTGTACTAAACAACAGGCAGGAAGAATTATTCTCTGCATTTGGCAAACATCTTCAAGAAGCCTGCTGCCCCAACAGCTCGGAATCAGGCAGGAGGATCAAGTTCAAGATCAGCCTCAGCAGCTTAGTGAGACCCTGTCTTAAAACTCTTAAAAAAAAAAGGTGGAGTGGTGGTCCCAGGGGTACAGCTCAGTGCTAGAGGACTCCTGGATTCAATTCTCAGCTCAAAAAACAAACAACTCAGCAAGAAAAAGAAATTCCACGCCCTCACTGGACCCCCCCAGTCACGCCACTCCCAGCGACCCCTCTCGTGTGCCCTCCCTGAGTGTAACGGGACACCTAGCGCCTGGACAGGTGCCAACACCTGTGTCCCTGCTGGGATGTGGCTGCTGGAACTTATTGTTCTTCAAGAGAAACCTAATGGCCTAGCAAACCTGCAGAGGAGTCGGAAGGTGGAAGCCTGTCCTGTGAGACACTGGGCCAGCCGCCCACCCCCAGTAAGAAGGGGACACGCTGGCAACATCAGGGAGGTCATGGGGGAGGTGGTGGGCGAGGGCACTGAGCGCTCAGCCAGTGCTGCAGTGACCCTGGAAGGCAGAGGACTAGAGCACAACAGGGGGTCAGGGGCTCACCTGTCTGGGCACCTGTGGAAGGGACATGTTCACCCCCCATGGGGCAGAGGCCCCGAACCTTGGGGAACAGCTCGGGAAGCACCAGAATTGCTTCCTGTGCGGCCCACACTGCTCAGACCTCAGGGTTCTCAAAAATGGGCACAGTGTGACCGGACAGGAGGAGTAGCTTCTACTGCCCTGCAGTACAGCAGGGCTAACTGGCGGGCGACAATTCCAGAAGGGGACCCAAGTATCAGCCTCACAGGGTGCCAGACATGCCAGTTGTCCTGATCTGATCCATACATATCACATACATGTACTGAAATGTCACACTGTACCCGATACACACACACAATTATGTGTCCGTTAACACCTACACAACGTATGGCTGGTCACCATGGTGCACACATGGAATCCCAGAGACAGAGACTGAGGCAGGAGGAGGGCCAGGTCTGAGCCAGCCTCAGCAACCTAGTGAGGCCCTGCCTCAAAATAAAAATTAAAAAGGGCTGGAGCTGTGGCTCAACTGTAGCTCACTCGCCTGGCATGTGTGAGGCACTGGGTTCAATTCTCAGCACCGGACATAAATAAATAAAATAAAAGGTCTATCAACACTAAAAGAAATATCAAAAAAAATTTTTTTAAAGGGCTGGCAATGTGGCTCCATGGTAGAGTACCCCTGGGTTCCCCAGTACTGCAAAAATTAAAACATTACAAAATACACATACACACATGAGCAAACGTACAGCTCTGTGGTAAAGAGCTTGCCCAGCACACAGGTGCCCTGGATCCCCAGCAACACTAGATCAATAAGCACAAAAACTGTTATAGAAATAAAAACACAGGTTTTTGAAGGCTTCAGCCAGCAAACTAAAAGTGAGGTTAATGGCACACTCAAAACGGGGGACCCAGCACCTTGAGCTCAGCAGCGCCAGGCCACCAATGCTGTATCTGAGGACATCGGGCTGCAGGTTGGTTCCTGTTCCAACCCAGCATCACAAACAAAAAGCGCAACATCCAGTGTGACTGAGAGTGGCACCCGAGAAAACGGAAACAGGACCAAGCTGTCCCCTCCTCCCTCTCGAGCTCACTGCTTCTCAGTTAGGAGATGACAACAAAGATCGACTCACGTTTTGCATAGACGTCTCGACAAGACACGCCTGTAATCTCCAGCTTCCGCAAGTTTTCACAAACACCGTATTCTGAAACAAGAAATGTTAGCCGAAGTTTAAAATCAGGAAATCACAAAGCAACAGAGACACCTGCGGGGCATCAAAGGGAGCAGCAGGCGCGCCTGCGAGCCTCGGCCTGCTGAGCCACTGCCTGGTCCCCAGGAAGCCACTGTCATCTTAGCATCACCCCAACAGACGATGACATGCAGCGTCCGTGACAGCGCGGCCAGCAGCCTGCTGCACCGGGGCTAAACACTCAGGCTCTGTGAATGCGCTGGAAGAAATGGTGCCTTGTTCCCATGGAAATGAGGCCACCTCTGGTTAGGGCTCGCGCCAGCGCCAGGGGCCAACATAAGCCCACCGTGGCTTGCATGTCATGCACAAACTGTTCAATACAGCCATGAGGCTGTCCTCAGATCTGATGAGACGCTGCAAAGGGGCATTGACACCCTACTTCCCTTTGCACCAGGCTGTCCAGGTCCCTGGTCAGTGAAGGGGCCCCTGACACCTTCTGCCCTCCCCCATCCTCGCACTGACTCTGCTGGCAGCACTACCTTCCGCCCTCCGGCCCTACCACCCAGGGCGTCCCAACCAAAATCCAGGCCTCTGGCTCAGCAAGGCTCAAGAGCATGGTGCCCCGAGTGCATCCACACCCACAGAGAGCCACCTGCAGCCACTGCCACTCCTGTGTGGGTACCATGCCAAGCACTACAGGCATCAGGAACTTAATCCTGCCTGCAGGCCCAGAGTGATGCAACGTCACCTCCATCTTAGTCTTCACCCTGAGAACAGGTGCAGAGAGGGGTGGTGACTTCCACAAAGGTCACGAGGCCTTCCTCCTGTGAGCTCCTGGCACAGGAAGGGGCCAGGAAAGTCCACAGGCTTCACACTGGCCACAGCTCACGCTTGGGATCATAGGTGTGCAGTGTCAAGCCAATGCCCCACAGTATGACCTCTCCAATCCTGACAATGACCTCCAAAGGCAGGACTCTGCCCCCCAGGCAGAAAGGGAAGCTGGCAACTCAGAATGTGGGCATGACGCAGTCCGGGAGCACCCACTGCTGCCCCTCGCCATGTCACTTCTGCCGGTCCTTCCCAGAGGACTGGCCTTTTCTTCGCAGTGGAACAGATGTTATCAGCCCAACACTAGGGCACCAGGTAAACCCCTGAGGCTGGCCCACGTAAAGCCCCAGGCACAGACAGGGCAAGCGGCTCTTCGGATAGAGGGGTTGCTACCTGGCAAAGCTCTCTTTACATACACATACTTTTTTCTGAAGTTATACACGAACATAATACCTTTATTTATTTTATGTGGTGCTGAGGATGGAACCTAGTGCCTCACACGTGCTAGGTCAGTGCTCTACCACTGACCACAGCCCAACCCACTGGCAAAGCTCTTTGGCAGGGTCCTCAGGCCTCCTGCTGCCCACAGCATTCCCTGCCTGCACACTAGACCCCAGGCCCAAGAGCCAGCAGCTCCATGTGGTCCCTTTGGGGGGAAACCCAGGCAAGGCACACCCTTGATCCAGGTTGCTGAGATACGGTGGCCACCTCCCTCCCAGAGAGGCCACTCACCACCACACCCAGCAAAATGCCACCGCTGTCCTTTGGAGAAAGAGACTAGGACCGAGAGAATGGTACTGAAAACTTCCAGGCAGGTCAAGCAACTCCCGACTCCAGTCTAGACCCTACCCCACGCAGAAATAAAGTGCAAGCCACAGAGGCAACTTAATCTTCCAGTACCACATTTTACAAATTAAAAGCAAGCAGGTTGGGTGGGGGGCGTGTAGCTCAGTGGCAGAGTACTCACCCAGCACACACAAGGCCCTCTGCCCCCAGCACCACAAAACAGAACAACAGTAAAACTGTGTTCATGACACTTTTTATTTAACAAAACAGCTCTATCACTTCAACATGCAGTGGGTGCCGAGCGTCTTTCTTCTTAATCCCAAACCTGGAAAGCTGGGGTGTGGAAGCACAGCACGCTGGGACCAGCCACGTCACTCAAGTGCGGAGAGTGGCGCGTGGCTGTGCTGTGTCCCAGGCAGCACAGAGCTCAACAATCACGCCCGAGGCCGGCACTCCCCATGGCTGCTGAGCTCAGGCCCATTCGCGTTTCCCTTAGAGCACTAAGAACTCCTAATGCCACTCCTTCACCTTCTACAAGGCAAGCTGGGGACCTGGCTCAGTGGCAGGGTGCTTGTCAAGCATACACCAGCCCTGGTGCAACCCCAGCAGTACCAAAAACAACCTCTAGTCCTTCTCTGCACTTCTGAAAGGAACTGAGGCAAAGCAAGCAGTTCCCTGAAGAGCCTGCTCCAGGGCATGAGAACAGTCCACACGCGTGTCCTCCCTGCAGCCGCTGGTTTTCCTTATCAGGGTCCAGAGCTCCTGAGAAACTTTCATCAATGAAACCTGAACAGGACTCCAGGCGTGGAGGCTGCTCCAGATGAGGCTGAGGTAAGGTGGCAACCTCCCTCCCAGGAGCCACGGTGCTGGGCTCCCCCCAGCCCCCAGAAGTCTTATAGCCAGGCTACAGGAGCTGGTCCAGAAGTACCCTGAAACTGTGAGGCTCCAACCACCAGCAGGAACATGACTTGAACTCAGACACTTCCACACAAGGAAGAACTGTCCTTTTAAGTAAGAACTAGCATTCAGATTTCAGCTTTACTGAACACAGGGAGGGAAGAACAGTATCTCCTGGCAGGTGGTCTACTAAGCACAAAGGAAACATTAAATTTTAAAACCGTGCACTATATGTTTATGTGGAAGGCTGCAAATAGAATCCACTCATAAACTTTAGCAATGACTTCACCATTACCACAGAGACCAAGGCCAGGGCCTCCTCCAGCAGCTGGCCACCAACTACTGAATGCTTTACAGGGACGAGCTAAAGACAGCACCGTCAGCTGCAGCCTGCTTTGCCGTCTGTGGCCTCCTAGGGATGAGGCACCTGACACCTGCCCACTGCCCAGGATCAAGGACCTGGAAGGCTCTCCTCAATGCTGGAATAGCTGCCAAGGCCCCCGAGAGGAGCAGGGACCAGGTTCAAGGGAGTGAGATTCTGCACTCTAGTGCTGCAGAAGGGAGAGAATGGCCAGAGAGATGGTGGGAGGGACAGTCCCTGGCTGCAGGAGCTGCAGAGGGCAGGCAATCCTGCCAAAATGTGGGGCTGCACCCCAGGTACAGGGAGAGACAGTGAGTCTCACCTTCCATCTGCAAGGGGATCAGCTTGGGGCCTCTGTGAGCCCCTGCAACCCTACATCTGGAAATCCTAACTGGGCACCAGGAACACTCACCCACAAATCCTCACGGCAGGAGGAGGGGCAGCCAGCAGGCCTGGGGCCACCAACTCCGAGCCCTACTGGAATCATGTTTCAGATATGCTGATGCAACACAACGACACAATCTGTTCTTTCAATTGATCACTGGAGTCAAGATGTTCCCGTAAGTCAGCCAAGGAAGGACAGAGGCAGCAATGTGACAGGACCCGGCTCCCAGGACCCGGCCTCCACTGGCATCTCCAAGGGGACCTTCCTCTAGTGCGCAGGTGACTTGCCCCAAGGGATCAGAGTGCACCACCCAGGTCTGAGAAAGCCCCTGAAAACACAGCTGTGCCATGCGCATGGTCAGGGAGGCACAGGAGGCCTGGACAGGTCGGGCTGACTCCACGTAGGTCCAGGGGCCCCGGAGGGTCTGTCAGTGAGACTACCTGGACATCTGGAACTCACCACTGCCCAGAGCCCAAGGCCACCACTATGAAGGGTGCCCCAGCAGCTGGGAACATCGAAATGCCTGCCTGCTGGACCAAGGGACAGGCCACACAAGGCAGCAGCCCTTTACCCAGAGCTGACAACCAGACATGACACATGAACCACAGCCAGCCTCTGAGAGACCTGACCACTGGCATGGTCCAGTTAGCTCTGTGAACCAAAGAGAACTTTCTCACCCCAGGATGGGGTGCGGCTCGCAGCAGGGTGCTCCCAGCACAGCAGCCACCCCTCCCACCAGCAGATTACCCAATGATCACACCACTGCAATGCCCGTCAGGCCAGACTGACCACATCTAGAATGGTGACAGCCACAGCCCCAATGTCCACCACAGCCCATGAAGGCACCAGCGGACCTCACACAGTGGCAGGGCCATCATCAGCTGCCTCGTAACCTTTCCACGCAATGCAGAGATCTTCATGGCACTCACACCACCGCCTGCTCGGCCCTAAGACCGACGTCTGGAGGCGTCGGGCTGGAGCCTGGGACACCCGAGCCAGAGCTCTGGTTGACTAAGTCACCTTCATTGCTCTCAGAGACCAGGTAGCCAGTGAGAGCTGACCTGAGTAAAAGTACTCGCTCCTTTCCCTCCATCCCCCATCCCAGGAAAACTCTAAGGAAAGAGAAAACCAGCTACCTGAGAGGTGCCACTCAAACGGGGCAGCAGGTAGCCAAAGCAAAGAGGCAGATGGGGCGTCTGGGGCAGCCAAGCCCAGGTCAGTCCCGAGTGTGGAGCAGAGGGGAGCCAAAGAAGGTTCTTGAGCAAGGCAACAACCTGCTCCAGGAACTGCATGGACGCAACTTCCCAGACCAATGCCCACTGCTTAAAGCAAGCCCCTCTAACACCCCACACAGTCCCAAACCGAGAGTCAGGAAACCACTCCGTACACTAGTACCCAGCAACTCCCAATGCCCACCTAGGATGTGACCTGGGGCAGACAGGGCCACAAGCTGGTGTCTAGTGTGCAAATGTCTGGGTGCCTGCATGAGAACCTTCCTGCCTAAAGGCGTGGCGGGGCCCACAGACAGCTGAATCAGAGTCTGCACTGTAACAGGACACACACGACAGGCAGAGGGGCTCTGCCCGGGCAGCACTGGCACACACAGGAGGCTTGGACGGGAGGCTCACACCACCGACCTCTGCTTCCACTGCCCCCACAGCGCCCTGCTGCAGCAGTGAGTCTCCTAACAGCTTCTGAAGTCGTGAGCAAGGTCCATTGCTTCCCCGTGGTCAAGTGTGCTGAAACTACCAGGGTGAAGCCGGGTCCAGGCGGAGACGGCCACAGGCAGCCCTTCCACCCCCGTGAGCGACGCTGGGGAACACAGGACGCATGGCCAGGCAGCCCCTCCTGCCCGCTGCAGAGCATCTGGTGGTCCTGGCTCCCTGGGGTCTTCCTCCCAGTGCCCGCCTCCGGTCCAGCCACGGGAAGGTCCTGCAGAGCACCCGAGCAGCCCTCTAGGCACAGCCACAGTCAGAGACACAGGAGTCAGAAGTCGTCACCCCAGAGGGGCCCAGGGGACAAGACTGCCATCACCAAGGTCCCAGAGGGCCCTGGCACAGAAAGGACATGAGGGGACACTGTGGTTGAACCCGGCTTGTCCTCTGACGTCGTGTTGAAGTGCGACCCCAATAAGGATGTGTGGAGCTGGAGCCTGAAGAGGCAGCCTCACGATGGAGTATGATTCTTTCCCTTTGATTTCCCCCAGTGCTGGGGGTCAAACTCACGGTCCTGTGCGTGTTAGGCAAGCACTGTACCACTGTGCTGCATCCCAGCCCTTCACGTGGGGCCAGAGCCAGGGAGGCCAGTGCCCACCTGCTCTGCGGTGCTCGGGCGCCTCCCTGGCTGCCCAGGCGCCTCCCTGGCTGCCCAGGCCTCCTGCTCAGCCAAGCCAGGCCCTCCTCGCTGCCCTCCCTGCTTGGGGTGTTGTAGAGGGAGGAGTCTTGCTTTTAGTCTTTAGTTTCCGCCCCCTAAATTATATTTTTTCAGAGAGTGGGAGAAAAACTACAAAGCGGGGCAGAGGTCTCCATGTGCAGCGGCCCCAGGCCGCGTGTGTTTGAATCACAGCCGGTGTGGACCCTCCTCATGGACTTAGTTCTAGGCTTGTCCAGCTGTCCTTGTCCTCAGCTGGCCCTGGCCTGTCTTCTGCTGCTGGTGACAGAGGAGCACAGAGTGGGTCTGTTGGTTCCAGGTCATGCGCTGGTCCAGGGCCAGGCAGTGGCCACGTCTGGCAGGGGTCCTCTGAGGTGCACAGGGTGCCACCTGGCTTTGCTGGTGGACCCGCTTGAGGGTCCAGAAATCTTCCAAAAGTCTACTTTGAAGCTGGGTGTGGGGGGGCATACCTATAATCCCAGTGGCTGAGGAGGCTGAGACAGGAGGATCCTGAGTTCAAAGCCAGCCAGACCCGGCAACTTAGCAAGGCCCTAAGCAATTTAGCAAGACCCTGTCTCTAAATATAATACAAAAAGGGCTGAGGATTGTGGGAAGCCATTCTAACACGTGATCGAGCGACTCCCGTAAGGGCCTGAGGCACTTTGGCATAAAGTCGAAGTTTCCCCGACCCTTTCCTGATGAGAGAGCCCATCCGTGTGGGGGTGTGCCTGACCACTGACCCCGGGGGCCCAATCACTGACCCCGACCTTGGAGTGCGGCCCCCCTCAACCTTCATTGGATGGAATTCTCCCCTGAATCTCTTGTTCCCCAATAAAAGGCTGATCCCCGGTGTGCTCGCGCTCTCTCTCCTGCTAGCCCTGAGTAATCCCTGCTGCCCTGCCGGGCGGTTGGAGGAGGGAACCAGAGGGGAGCCGTCTCGGACCTAGCAATAGAAATAAGGTAATTGAGTCTTGTGTTTTTATTTCGATCTCTTCTAACTAACTTTATGCCTAGAACCTCATTAATGAAACCACTGCGCAGGCCGCGTGGTAGAGAGGATGTGGCTCAGTGGTTAGGCGCCCCCGAGTTCAATCCCCAGTTCCAAAAAAATCAAATAAAACACTCCTACAAAAGAACGACAAAGCCAGGGGCTGGGCTGGGGCTCAGTGGTAGAGCCCTTGCCTTGCATATGTGGGGCACTGGACTCAATCCCCAGCACCACATAAATAAGTAAAATAAAGGTTCCGGGTCCTACAATTAAAAAAAAAAGAATGAAAAAACCAAATCCTAAGAGGCCCCCATGTCCCCATCAGAGGCCTAGAACATGTGGGACGCGAACAAGAACGCTGAAGCTGCTCCGTTGTCACGGCACCTGGCCTCACAACCCAGTGCCCACAAAGGGGTCCTTCCCTGGGTGGGAGGAAGCTCCTCCAGGGGAGCAGACCCCTCCTGCGCTACAGGAGCCCCTGGCAGAGGAGGAGCCCTCGGCTGAGGCCTTGTGGGCCCAAAGACACCCCTCCCTCCTGACCCTGGGAAGCCCTCTGCCACCTGCATCTCCCCGACCCTGGAATCATCTCACTGCACCCTTCTCCAGTGTGGGACACCACACCATCAGGAGACCGGCTGAACTCCCGGCTCCCCCTCCTCCATCACTGGGGCCAGCATCCCTCAGTGGAGGCTGACTCACAAGCCCAACCCAAGCAGCCTCTAAAATGGGAGGAAGGTCAGGACAGACATAGGTCTGGAGAGGACACTTGCACTTCTCCATGGCCCCATGATGCCCTTTCCAGCCAGAAAGACACCCCGTCCTCAGATGCATTACGCAACCCCCTTCCCAAGAGCGTGAGCAGGAGGGACAGCTGTGCCCAGGCCTTGGCCAGCTGGTCCGCTTTCTTGAGGTAAGCAACAACCTCCACTTAAGGCCTGCCAGGAAGGTACCTTCTAACTGGTGGTGGGAATGGAACCTGGGCCTCCGCAAGGTAGGAGGCGCTCGACCAGGACACACTCCCAGCTCTGATCTCTTGACTCCGAGACAGCACCTTGATGGGTTGCCCAGGCCGGCCTTGAACTGGGATTCCACCAGCCTTGGCCTCGCCAGCCACTAGGACAGTTCACTTTCTTCATTGTTTTTATTTTTAGTACCAGGAACTTAACTCAGGATGCTTAATCAATAAGCCACATCCCCAACCCTTTTTATGTTTTATTTTGAGTTGCTCAGGGGCTCATTAAGTTGCTGAGACTAGCCTTGAACTTTGCATCCTCCTGCATCAGCCTCCTGAATTGCTGGGGTTACAGGTGTACACCACCTGCCTGGGATAGTTCACCTTCTTAAAGTTAAAAATAAAATAAAAACAGCGAGTCTTACGAAGGTTCCCCTCAGCAGCAGCACTCCCTTTGCCCTCCCTCTCTGCCACGTGAAGGGTGACATTTCTCAGCAAAGCCTCACACAGGAATCAACTGGTGCCAGCTAGAACGGCCCTCCTTCTAAGCAGCAGTGTTCGGGAAAAGGGTCACTGGAGTCCTAGGACTCTCCTGCCCCCCAGGACGTGGGCTGGCCTGGCCTTTCTCTGCTGTGTCCTGGGTAGGCTGTTGCACAGCTGATGATCCTTCTGCCAGAACCTTGGCTCAACAAGTACCCACTCAACAGAACCATAAGGTCCCTACACCTGGTTCCAAAACCTCCTCCTGGGATGAGCCTCCAATATCAGCCCTGCTCCTCACAATTCACATCAGCCAATCACAAAGAACCAAAACAGCATTTTCTTCCGCCTGCAAAACAAAATTAAGTATTGAGCTTTTGTTTTGTTTCTGGTTCTGAGGACTGAATACAGGGGTGCTCTACCCCTGAGCTACATTCCACCCCCAACTTTTTTTTTTCAATTGCATCAGGGTCTTGTTTTGCTGAGTTGCCCGGGCTGGCCTCAACTTGGAATCCTCTTCCCTCAGCCTCTGCAGTCACCGGGCTCCAGGTGTGTACCCCTGTGCCTGACGAAGTATTGGTTTTCCAATTTCCATTTCTGCAAAAAGATCAAGACATTAGAAGAAAAGACTATTTCTCACTGTGATGAAATTCACCAGTTTCAGAGCTAACGGCAACATTCTACACACAGCATTCCAGGTGGCATGGAGAGGTTACCATCTGGGGAGAAACAGGCGAGTGAGACACTGGGCCTGACCCAGCAGGCACGAAGCTGAGAGGAAACCCTCGCGTGCCACCCTCGCGTGGAGGTCAGTGCAGAGGGGGAAATGAATGCGGGAGTGTTTCCTCTTTTTAAAATCTTTTGCAGTTCTTTCAATATTTTGATGTAGAGAGGGCCTGAATTTTCAAAACTCACTAGCCTTGGGCAGACTTCATAAATATCTCCTAATTGTCACAATTAGCTCCTTTTAAAATTCCCAGCCAAAGAGTGAAGTATCAGCCACAAAGGGCCTGGTCAGGGTGAGGTCAGAGCACACACAGCTGGCCTCCGCCCGGGCTCCCTGACAAACAACCACTTATTTATGGCACTGCACACAGCACAGGAGTGACGCCAAGTGAGTGACGCATCAAAAAGCTGTTTACAGTCAGGTGCGTGGTCATGCCTGCGATCCCAAGGAGGGAGGCTGAGGCAGGAGGATTGCAGGTTCCAGGCCAGGTGGAGCTGCTCAGTGAGACCCTGTATCAGGATTTTTAAAAAAGAGGGCTGGGGATATGGCTTAGTTGTAAAAAGCCTCTGGGTTCAATTCCCAGTACAAAAAAAAAAAAAAAGAAAGAAAAAAGAAAACCGTTTACACCCTGAACACAGGGCTGGGCTTGGTTCCTTTCACAGGGAGCAGCCCCTACTTGGTCTGTGCTGGCCCCAGCACAGGAGAGACCTGACTTAACGGCAGGATTCTCACCTGTGCAGAGGAAGACCCCCCCCAGTTGTCCAGACACCAATTTTAGCCTGAGTCACTTCACATGCTAACATGTGGGGGCCAGCAAGGTCAAGGTCCTATGGAAACAACCCATTTCCTATCACTATGGGGCACTGGAGAGTCTGAACTTCTCCACGAATGACAACTATCACAAGTAACTATTTCATCTTAAGTACCCAGTGTAGTCCCCAGCCCCAATCATCCTATCCTTTTAGAAAGAGCTCTTAAATGTGTCTTGTACACACCTGAAAGTCAATCATGGCCCCCAACCCTCAGAAGCCATGAAACCCAGGCCACTTCCCACTCCCAGGAAAACACACAAATCGGTCTCACTCATTCTCAGGAGAATAAAAAGGGAAAGGACCCCTACATTCTGCCAGGACACTGGGCTGGGACAAGCCTGGCCATCTGCCCTAGGACGGGAGAAGCCCTTGCTGTCCACCTAACTGGCCTCAGTGCACCTACCACCACCAAATATTAGTCCAGGGGAGATGAAGTCTGGGGACTCGGACTAGGCCTGTCGCACACACAATTCCTGTGCACATTTACACACAACTGGCCTGTCTCAGAGAGACACACACAATACCAGGTAGGACTGCCAGCCAGCCAGTTCCTGACCTCGTGGGATGGAAAAGAGCTGCCAAAACAATAGCGCGGAACTCTGAAGACTTGGCTGTCCACTACACTCGCAATCATAAGGTGCAAATCATATACAAAATTTAGAATCTATAAGTTTTGTTTACAGTTTGAAATTTTGCAGTCTGGGGATGTGGCTCAGTGGTAGTGCTTGCCTGGAAATGGATTCAATCGCCGGCAACCCCCCCCCCAAAAAAAGGAAGTCAAAGTTTGAAATTTTGCAAAAGTCATTACAAATGAAGGCAAAAAACAAATGTCTACAAACAACTACAGAAATATTTTGCAAATGATTAAACCTATCCAAATTACCTGAATAAAACCTTTAAGTCAATTTTTAAAAAAAAGAAAAAAGACTGGTGTGGCCAATTGTGTGTAAATGTGTTCAGGAAGGTACTTGGGCTGAGGCAGGAGGTACCAAGTTCCAGGCCAGCCTCAGCAACTTAGCCAGACCCCGGAAAAATATTTTCCAAGGGAATTATTTCCTCATTTAATCCAGTATCTGCTTTTTTTTTTTTTTTTTTTTTTAAATGGTACTAAGGACTGAACCCAGGGCTTTACCACTGAGCTACATCCCTAGCCCTTTTGCATGCAGGGTCTCATTAAGTTGTTCGGGCTGGACTTAAACCTGCATCCTTCCTGCCTTAGCCTCCCGAGCTGCTGGGATACAGATAAGTGCCAATACACCCAGCTTGTTTTTCTTTTCTTTTTTTAATTTCTCAAAATGAATCTTCTAGTGTTATCATCTTCTAGTGTCACCTGAGTAAATGAGATGTTCTGATGGCCTGAGCCTCTGGAGCCCCCAGAAAGCTGCCTGAGAGCCCCCACAGTGGGAAGTGGAGTCCTGAACATAGGCCCCCAGCTTCCTCCTGCGACTTCATCAGAACCTTGCACATTTCCACTAACCATTCTAACAACCCGTCCTGAGTAACACTCAGTTACTCTGTGGCACGTCTCTGAATTTTCTGATTACACGAGGTAGGGCTCACTGGGAAAGGGAGAGTAAAACTTTCTTTGCCTCAATTTTATAATGCAGCAACAAACTGCACTTTCCCATAGCTGACATATATTGAGAGCTGGTGTTGTGGCTCAGTGGCAGAGCACTTGCCTTGCACATATGAGGCCCTGGGTTTGATCCTCAGCACCACATAAAAATAAGTAAAATAAAGGTATTGTGTCTATATACAACTAAAATTTTTTTTAAAAAACTATTATTAACAGTTCTTACAAATTTGCAAGGCAAAAACAAGCTAAGAGAAAAGCAAAACAAGAAAAAAAATACAGTATAAATACAAGAAAAAGATACAATAAAGATGCATTGCTAGCAAACAGCTACCATTTAGGGATGAGGATTTTGGGTGCTTCATCTTACTCAACTCTCAAGAAGATACTTCCCACCAAATACATCACTCATTCTTGGGAAGGTGCAGCAACCTGTCCAGGACCTGGCAGCAGATAAATGGAGCCTGGCACAACCCAAGTTGGCTAACTCCAAACCCAGGGCCTTGGCCATTATGTACAACAAAGATAGAACCATCAGCCCACTGCCAGGAGGTTTTGGGAGAAGAGGCCTTCTCCTTCAGACCTGTGGTGCAAACTCAAATAGGTGGGTAAGGTAGCAAAGGTTTCATCAATGCTACCCAACGGTTACATTTTAGCAAATGCACTCCAAGAAGATAGCCTCACAAGTTCTAAAATATACACATAAATCTCCCAAATTTCTATAAAATGCACAAAGCAATTGTCAAACCACAATTTAGGACAAGGAAAAAATGGAAAACTTCAAAGTGTGCCAGTTAAGATACAGCTTATAGCTATTATGGATGGAGTGGACACCGCAGAGTCCTACTGCAAACTGCCTCTAAGTAAAATGTGCATGACATGACTACATCCATGTATGGAATGACAACTTTCCAAAATTTTAAGTCTTTAACAGTGCAGGTCTCTGATGACGCTTGCTTTCTTCCTTTTGCTGTTCCGCAGCGTCTGGAAGTGTTTTGTTTTGTTTTGAACAAAATATGAGAGGTGATTGCACATCAGACGTCTTCAAGGATGAAGTTCAGCGAGCCTTGAATTCTAGACTGTCACCTAAAGTAGCTGCTGCTCCCTGCCCTCACTCCTGCCCCCAGCACCCTGATAAAACGCACCCAACCAGCCTGAGGACAAGGTGGCGGCCTTACGCACACACTTGGCCCGTCACCAGCAAGAGCCCCAGATCTCGGGTGTCTCTGGCTCTGCGCCCTGGGGGGAACGGAGGCAGCCAAGCCCTCGGAACCTCCTGGGCCCTGCTGACGGGGACACCGGCCCCAGCTCTCACTGGCCACTGGGGCTCAGCGGCCTGCACCCACAGCCGGGGGAACCACAGCCCTCCCCGAGCCCCCAGTGTGGGCAGCGCCACGGCCGCTCCCCACCACACCTCGAATCTGCGACAGATCCCGCCCCGACCCTCCCGGCGCGGCCCGGGCCCCGGCCCCGCCCGGCGCTCACCCTCCCGGCAGCGCCGTCTCCAGATGGTGTCGGTGTGCAGGATGCGGCGGAACTTGGTGCAGACCTGGGCCAGGCTGGGCAGGTCGGTGCCGGGCAGCGAGGCGAAGATCTCCACCAGCAGCTCGGGCGGCAGCTCCAGCAGCGAGCAGCGCGGGGGCGAAGGCGAGGGGCCCGCGCACGGGCCGCCCCCCGTCCCGGACGGCGGCGCGGAGCCCGCCTCGATGCGCTCCTCCTCGGGGTCCGTGTCGGGTTCGCTGTCTGCCGCCGCCGTCTCCGCCGGGCCCCGACGCTGCTGGCGACGCCGGCATCCGCGCGCCGGGCCCACGCCGCAGAGCCGAGCGCACACCGCCATGCCCGCCCGCAGGACGGACGGCAGCACGCACGGCAGCACGCACGCTCAGCGCTCCGCGCACGCGCGGCCGGAGCCGCCGCACGCCGCACCCGGGCCTGGCCACGCCCCCCGCTGCTCACCGCGCCCCGGGCCTGGCCACGCCCTCGCCGCACGACGCCCTGGGCCTGGCCACGCCCCCTCCTCCGCACTCCACACCTCTGAGTGGCGTGGGCCCCGCCTCTGAGAAATCCCGCTGTGTGGGCGACCTGGACACCCGCCGGCAGACGGGTACCTGAGACCCGGGAACGCAGGACCCCAGGACCCGGAGGCCTGCAGCCCCGAGGCTCGCGAAAAGAGTCACCGCTGTCGGAAACAAAAGAGCGCAGATGCCCCGTGTGAGGATCGAACTCACGACCTTCAGATTATGAGACTGACGCGCTACCTACTGCGCTAACGAGGCTCCGTGGAGGCGGCCCCGCGCCGCGGCTCTTGCAGCAGAGCGGGCCGACCGCGCGGTCTCCCGCCGATGGCCAGGGCTCGGCCCCGCGGCGCTGGCGGCGTTGGCGGCGTAGGAGTTCGAATCTGTCCGACGCCGGACTGACCCAGCAGAGGCTCTGCCGCGGCTGTGCGGAGAGGGGCGGCGCGGCCCTGCGGCTGTGGGCGCACCTGCCCGGGGCTCGGCTTTGCTACGGCGGGTGGAGGCGCGCGCCCGGCCGGGTCTGCGGCTGCCGTCTGCAGAGTCGTAGATGGACGGCGCGCCTTGCTTGGCTTTTTTTTTTTTTTTTTTTTAATGCTGTGCTGAGGATCGAACCCAGCGCCTCACCCGTGCCCGCGAGCGCTCTGCCCCTGAGCACAGCCCAGCCCGCTCCGTCGTGTGTGTGTGTGTGTGTGTGTGTGTGTGTGTGTACCGGGCCTTGAGCTCAGGGCACTGGCCACCGAGCCCCACCCCTGCCCTGGTGTGTGTTTTACTTAGAGACAGGTCTCACTGAGTTGCTTAGCACCTGGCAGTTGCTGAGGCTGGCTCTGAACTCGCCGTCCTCCTGCCTCGGCCTCCTGAGCCGCTGAGAATACAGGCGTGCGGAACCGCGCCGGCTTGTCGTCTGTTTTTAATTTGATGTCACTTTACCTGGTGCAGTGGGCATCTGCTGTCCCAGCGTTTGGGAGTCCAGGAGTCTGGAGGCAGCCTGGGCAAAATAGCAAGACCCCCTCGCAAACATGTAATAATAATTTTAAAATAAAAAAAATTTAAATTAGTAAAACTTAAAACGTGAGTATAGCTGCATGGACTGTCACCCCCTCTGGGGTGTAGGAGCCGCCTGGCCGTCAGATCACAAACAGTAAGGCAGGTTCCCCGCTAAAAGCCGGGGACAGGTCCAGTCCAACCTGCCATCTCGCCCACATGACTGAAAACAGTGTCTAAAGTGCTCCTGCACTTAGACTCATCTGTCCACCCTGCACACTGTTGGCTAGATGTTTTCCTTCACAGAGTAAGTTAAAGCAAGGGGCTGGGGGTGTGGCTCAGCACCACATAAATATAAAATACAGATATTGTGTCCACTTATAACTAAAAAAATATTAAAAGCAAAAGCATCATGTTGCTCACTTACTGAAAAGCATATGAGGGTCCCACGGCAGAGCCCAGTTCCCAGTCAGGCCTCTTTTGTGGCCCCACACACACCCCTGAGCATTTCCCTAGGTTTCCCCTCCACTGCAGAGCCCCCAGGTGGTCTGGTTGGAAACATTGGCTTTCTTTGCGGCAGCCCCAGTAGACATACCCATCACCGATGGCCACTCTTAGTGAGTGTTCACTGACTCAAATGTTGTTTAAATGAAAAAAAAAAAAAAAAAGGAGCAACCTGGCTAAAAAGCTGGAATTGAGAAACATGAACCAAGCACGTGGAGCTCTTCAGCCTTCTGACTGGTGGATCACCAAGCAGGAAGTCCCAGCTGGGGAGAGAGGGTAAGCAGACAAGCAAGACCCTGTCACCACTATTTACAGAGGCCTGGCCAGCTGTGTGCTGTGTCCTGTGTGTCCCAGTGAATTCCAAAGTACAGGCGTGACCAGTGCTGTCAGTTCATCAAAACAACGTCAACATCCGTCCACCTATGGCCTGCTCTAGGAGCTGGGTGTAAGAGGATTAATAAAACACACTTTTTCCCCTAGAGGACTTCAAGTTTAATAAAGTGAAAAATAATTCAGTTATTTTCATCTTTAGAAGAATGGTCATACTAGCCTATATTTATAATTTGAGTTATATAACTTGGCACTTAAAAAGAGACATATACACACACATATATGTATTTCTGTAGATGTGTGTACTCATCTGGATGATCAGAGAAAGGGTGTTTCAGGATGTGACATTTCTAATTGTAGGAAGAAAGAGCCCAAGGCCCTGGGTTCAATCTCCAGCAAACATACATACACACACACACACACACACACACACAACGTTTTTATTATGTTTTTCCCAATTAAAGGAAGTTAGCCAGAGGAATACTTGTTCTAGAAAGAAAGGGCAACTAGTTGTCCATGGCTGAGTGAATATTCACAGCAAGACGAGAGGGTCTGCGAGGCAGTGGTCTGGACACAGCCAGGAAGGGACAGATAGGCCAGAGGTGAATGGGGGAGGTCTAGCCAGAGAGTGACCGGTCAGAAGGCATTCTCCTGCAACACCAGGCTGGACACAGCGATGACAGGCGTCGGGGGAACCGGCAGGGTTGCCTGTGACGCGCAGGATGCAAACCTTCTGTTTTGGTTTGATATCTGCTACACAGAGGTGAAAATGCTAGCAGCACGTCAAATTCATAACTCCTCAACATTACGACTGCTTGTGGCAAAGTTAATACCGTAAGAAGTGGACTGTTTGGAAGGAAGTGTGTAAATAGTAATAGTGCATAGGAAGTAGGCGTGAGGAACAGGCCGGGAGCACAGGGTTGGAGGGGGAAGACCGGCAGCAGGGACGGCAGCTGCAGCCTCCCCAGAGACGTGCCAGGAGCTGCCACTGGGAGGTCCCACTCGGAGGGTGACCGCGGCCGGCCTGGACCGCGCCGAGCTCTCTCCCCAGCCCCGAGGCACTGAGCGCGTCTGCGCCCCCTTGACAAGGAACCAGGCGGGTGCGTTCTTGGGAAATGAGACGCAGGAGTCCTTTTGTCCCAACACCGTGACTCTGCAACAGGGAGGGAACTCGGTTCGCGGGACGGAAAACGTCAGCAAAACAGCAGAATGTGGGCGGGGCTCATCCTTCAGTTGCCTGGAAAGTCGCCGAAAGTAGCACTTCTTCCACCGAAACCGCGCTGCCCCCGGCCCGTCCGGTTCCGGACGCGGCAGCGCAAACGACCGGGCACGCAGAGCGCGCAGAGGCCGCCGGCGCCGGGCCGAGTGGCTTGTTTGTTTACTTGTTCCGAGGAGCGGGGGTGGTGCCGCGACTGATCGGACGGCTGGCCAATAGCCGCGCAGACAACAAAGCCGGTGCGCCGTGTCCTCCAATCAGGGACAGGCGGGGCGGGAGGAGGCGGCGGCCAGCCCTGAGCGCCTGGGAGCCGCGCGCTCCATCTTGAGTGTGGCGAGGCTGCGCAGCGCACCTGCCGCTGGTTGCTGGTGCCGGGCCAGCCTGGGTCGCGTCTCCGCCAAGTGCCCCAGCTTCGCAGGCACTTTGCGTTACGTGGTTCCGCCCACGGTATGGCCGCTTCGTGGTATGAAAAAAAGGAACAGGGTGCGGATTAATGAAAGCTTCCTCTGCCTGGCTTTCTAGAATGTGCTATGGACAGTATTAAAGCACCACGAAATTCCTAGAGAAAGCACTGGATGAAGTAAAAGAAAGACGTGTTCTACTTTATGGGGACCATCTCGGGGGCAGTATTACTTAGATATGAGTCACTCGGTGCGCATGCTACGAATATACAACTCATAACGTGGCCATTCCAAATAGTTCTCACCTAAGTAACCTTCGAGTCACGTGGAATGTGTCACCCTGCTCAAGTGCACTTCTGTCTGGAATTTTACATGATATTGTCTCTTTGTACGGGAATCAAAAACCATCATAGGTGTGACCTCTATACTGTTGACAAAAGTGTGCTATTTTTACTAAGTGTGCTGCTGGCTATTCCAGGGCCTCACACCTGCTTGGCCAGAGCTCTGGCCCAGGTGCCCAGGCCGGCCTGGGTCTACCATCCTCTTGCCTCAATGCTGCCCCAGCATCAGCCACCTTCGTGCTCCTGACCACCTTGGGTCGTCTTGAGAACTGTGGGGACATTGGTTTTATATCAGGGTTGGAATAACAGGTTGGGGTAGAACAAAGCAGCTTTGCCAACGTGAACTTGGAGTTTCAAGAACAGAAAGAGCAGCCTTCACCTACCACCACCCAGCGCTCGGGCCATGAACCTGAGGCCTGAGGCCTCAGGGAAGAGAGAAAATCCCTGCTTCCCTCCCCCACCTCCATCTGCCAGATATTGACGTTTTTTTCTCTTGCATTTGGAACAGTTGTCCAGCAAGAGAAAGGAAAAACCCATCTCCTGCAAAGTAGCAACTAAGCCAAGAAAGCACTTACCAGTCCATACTTGCTCACCACTCAATCATGATTCCAGAAAAAAAACCAGCCAGCAGTCAGTGCCTCACCCCACCCCCTCTGCGCACCGGGGATGGAACCCTGGAGCACTCTGTCTGAGCTTCACCCAGCCACGACTTCTTGTTGTTTTGACAGGGTCTTGCTAAACTCCCCAGGCTGACCTGGAACTTTCAATCCTCCTGCTGCGGACTCAGCCTCCTGAGTAGCTGGGATCATAAGCATGCAACACCACACCTGGCAAGAAAAAAGATCTTAGTCTATTTAGATTGGTCATTTCAAATTTATTTGCCTTGTAGAGACAAAACAACGGAAAAATGACTCCTTTGCTGGGTGTGGTGATGAGCACTTTAATTCCAGTGACACAGGAGACTGAGGCAGGAGGATTCCAAGTTTGAGGCCAGCCTCAACAATTTAGCAGGATCCTGCCTGTAAATAAAATAAAAAGGGTTAGGGATGTAGCTCAGTGATAGAGCACCGCAGGGTTCAGTCCTCAGTTCCAAAAGAACAAAACAAAAACCATACACTCTTTAAAAAAAAACAAAACCAAAAAACCGTGTGGTGGCACGTGACCATAATCCTGGTACTCGGGACTCTGAGGCAGGAGGATCGCAGGTTGGAGGACAGCCTCGGCAATTTAGCAAGGCCCTAAGCAACCACGGAGACCCTGTCTCAAACGGTGCAAAGGCTGGGGACGCGGCTGGGCGGTTCAGCGCCCCGGCTCGATTCCTGGTAGCAGAGAACAGGGGCCGGGGAGTTGCTGGGCGGTGGCGCGCCTGCCTGGGAGGGAGGCCCGGGTTCCTTCCCCCAAACCCGCCCCCGTCAACGGAGCAGGGGCTGCCCAGGCCAGGCCTCCTCGGGGCGAGCGGAGGTCGGGGGAGCGCCCGCGTCCAGCTAAGGGCTGCCCCGGGAGGCCCATCCTCCGCGGGCCCCGGGGCCGAGCCGCGGGCAGGTCTGCGCGGGAGCGCGTCCCCGGGCCTCGCCACGGCCCGGCCACGGGCCCGCTCCAGGGCGCAGCGCGCTTACTTTTTGACACACCACCAATGGGCTCGAGGGAGGCGGGCACCGAGCCAGCGGCCTGGGAGCGCCAGCGCGCGGCGGGGCTGGGCCGAGGCGCGGACCCGGGGTGAACCGAGGACCAGCCGGCTCGGACATCGGCCCGCGGAGGGCGCCGCGGGGCCTCAGGACGGAACTTGATGCGGACGCCTGGACCGGCTGGGTTGGGCTGCGCCAGCGTGGGCCGTGGCGACAGGTGGCCGGGGGACACCGGCGCGCGGAGGAGCCCAGAGGCGACCTCCCGCGGGACCTGCCCGGCCACAGCACGCGCCCCACCTCCTGCGATGCGCACGCGCAGTCGACCCCGAGCCTGAGCTGCGCGCGGCTCGCGACTTCCGCCACGCCCGTCATGGCGGCCACAGGGGCCCGGCCCGGCCCCGCCCCCGATGACGCGGCGTGGGTCACCTGACCCGGCTGCGGGCCGAGGAGACACAAGGGAAGTCGCCGTCGCCAGAGTCGGACCCGCAGCCGCCGAGCCCGGGACCTCCAGCATCATGCCGTCGGAGAAGACCTTCAAGCAGCGCCGCACCTTCGGTGGGAGCCGGGGGACCGCGGACGGTGGGCCGGGCGGGCAGCGCCGCGGGGAGCGGGGGCCACAGAGGCTGTGGGGTCGCGGGGGCTGTGGAGGCCGCGAGGGTCGGGGGTCGCAAGGGGCTGGGGGGACCGGGTGTCGCGGGGATTGCGGGGACCGGGGGTCGTGGGAGTCGCGGGGGTCCTGAGTGCTGGCTGCCGTCGGGGTCCGCGGGCTGCAGCCGTCCCGCGCCCTCCCGCCTTGCGCAGTGGCCGGCGACGCTGGCGCCCGAGGCCCGCTTCCCCCCGCGATGGGGTCGTCCCGTCCCCGGGGGTCTTGGAGGGTCGCTCCCAGGCCGCGAGGAAGAGCTGGAAGGGCAGGACGAACGACGCAGGGACCGTGCGAGGCTCGGTCTGCGTCCCGATGGTGGCCGCGCCAGTTCGCGATCTCCAGTCTGCCTGGTCCCGGGGGTTTTCTCCTAGGTCACCCCTGTCCCCTGCCCGTCTAAGGCCTCTCTGTCACTCTGCAGAAAGGTGCCAATATTTGGAGACCCGCCTTGCGCCGCGGCCCCGGGAAGGCGGGAGTCCAGGGGGCCCCGCCGTGGAGCCCGCCCGAGATGCTCCCCGTCCCCGTCCCGCGGGCTGAAGCCCCTGTGGAGGGAACCAACGCCGCGCTGCCCCGAGGCTTCCCTCGCGGAGCGGATCAGGGCTCGCCCTAAACCGTCCTCCCTTCTAGTCTAGTCGCCGGGTGGGGCCCGGGAGGTGGCGCTCGCCACCAAGGCCGCTGCTCCCTCAGCTCCCGCAGGTAGCCTTCGCTGTCCGAGGCTGTGCCGAGTGGGCCAGGGCGAGGTCGGCAGTGTGTCCTTGCAGATTTTAAGACACAAATTTCAAAAGTTAAAATTGAGCAAATAATATTGGATTCAGTCTTCTCAAATGTGATTTGACTCCATTTTCCTCTGGTGCCCCAGTTTATTTGGCGAAAGATCTGCTTTGCAGGCACAATCAGCCGAGATTACCGAGGATGGCAAACTTGGGTCTCAGGCGCACCGGTGGAAGTGTTTCTCCATGGAAGAGTTGTTGGTGCAGAATAAATAGTGGACAGGCGGACCGCCAGAGTCCTGCCAAAGTCAGAGGCACTCTGAGAACAGCACTCAGCCATGCAGAGTCTGGGGACCGTCATGCTTCCCTCTTGCTCAGTGAAGCCACTCTGGAGATGGTGAGAGCAGAAGGTGCTGCAAGTGCTCTCTGGGTAGAACAGGCACACTCCTGCCCTCTGCCCTCTGCCCTCAAGGCTGCTGAGGACTGGAGGGTGGGTCTCCTTGTGCCCTTGGAGTGGTTCACATCCTTTGCTGTTTTTCCTTTAGTTCTTATTGTTAACCATTTTTCTTCTTATTAAAGGTCTTCTCTGTGCAAGGCTGGGGGTGGTGGGGACATGGGTAGAAGACTGAGGTGGCTGGAGCAGGGCCCTGGCTGTCCCGCCAGTCGGCAGATAGATAATACACAGTCATTACAGTGCCAGGAAGAGTGTGGCGTGAAGGCATTCCTCCTGTGTCCATGTGCTGGGTGACACTTGGCTTCCTTCACACGTCTCCTCACAGGAGGGGGCTCCAGCTGCAGGCCAGTGGGTTCTTCATGTTCCCCCACCTCAGCCAGCTGTGCAGAGCTTTCCTCCCAGGGAGTCCTGGTCCCTTTATGCCTCTTTTCCACCTTTAATGGAAGTTGCTTTCTGTTTTGATTTTGTGGTTCTGGGGATTGAACCCAGGGGCACTCTCCCACTGAGCCATACCCTAGCCCTTTTTTTCCTTTTTGAGACAGGGTCTCCTAAGTTGTCCAGACTAGTCTGGAACTTGTCATCCTGCTGCCCTGTCCCCTCAGGTCACTGGGATTATAGGCTAGCACCATCACACCTGGCTCTTTTTATTTTTGATGCTGGGGACTGAACCCACAGCCTTGCACACACCAGGCGAGGGCTCTCCCATTGAGCTGCATCCCCAGTCCTGGAACCTTTTTTAAGAAAAGACCCTTTTTATTTCTTTCTGTGTGTACCCAGATAGACTTGTTTCTGGTGTTTTTAAAGAAATCCCCTCAGCCTGAATGTTTCCACTTCTGTTTTTTTCCAAATTTTTTATTGGTGCATTACAGTTGTACACGTGGATGGGAAGTGCTGTAAGGTATTGGTACAAGCTTTTTTTTCTTTCTGTCTTGCTTCAGCATACAGCTTAGGACCCTTGACCTGCCTGCTGAGTTTGGCTTATTTCACTTAACATGGTGATCTCTAGATCCATTCATTTTCCTGAAAGTGATATAATTCCATTTTTCTTTATGGCTGACAAAACTCCATTGTGTGTATAGACCACATTTTCTTTATCCATTCGTCCACTGATTGACACCTGGGCTGGTTCCACAGTTTGGCTATTGTGAGTTGTGCTGCTGCCAACACTGGTGTGGGTAGGTCACTGAAGTAAGATGGCTTTGATTCTTCAGGGTAAATGCGGAGGGGTAGGGTGGCCGGACCATCGGGCAGCTCCTGGCTAGTCTTCTGAGGTGCCTCCGTGCGGATTCCTATCGTTGTGGCACTGATTGACAATCCCGCCGACAGCTTCCGTGTTCCTTTTTCTCCACGTCCTCTCCAGCACTTATTACTATTTATATTCCTGATCCCACTTTTAGTTTACCACTGTGAGCTTTGAAGTGTGAATATGTCCTAGAGTGTGTTGAGAGCAGTGTGTTAGAGGGATTAATTGAATTGAGGTTTCCCTGCGTCGTGAGCAATCCCCACTGACGACTTGGAGGGTGGACGGGAGTCAACCTGGGGAGGACAGATGGGGAGGCCCTCACTGGGAAATGGAGTGGTTCAGGGTGGAAGCTGTGAGGCTCACTGTTTTTTGTGGGGTTTTTTTTGTAGTCTTTCTCTTGGGTCCGCTCTTAACAATGGCTGAGTGCATCTTGGCCTTGCTGCTTGCTCGGCGGGAATGCATACACTCACCCAGGGGTTCGAAGCTTCCCTGTCCATGGAAAACACGTTTATATTTAATATGGGAGGGGAAAGCAGAACCTGTGTGCTGCACTTCAATAGATTTCATAAAAGGTGATGCTAAAGTCTTTTTTACACCCAAATGAAATGGGCAGTATTGGAATGAATTTGTGTTGGTAGAGCAAACCCATCTTTTTTCTGGAGCTATTTCCTCAAGAAGTTCATAACATTTAATTGCAAATACCATGAGAATGGATCCTATTCAAAATTGAGGTCATTTTGTAAAGGTTTGGTTGAAGGTTTTGGGTGATGCCTTTTTTTTTTTTTTTTTTTTTTTTTTTTTAAGAGAGAGAGAACTTTTTTTTTTAATATTTATTTTTCAGTTATCAGAGGACACAACATCTTTGTTTGTATGTGGTGCTGAGGATCGAACCCGGGCCACACGCGTGCCAGGCGAGCGCGCTACCGCTTGAGCCACATCCCCAGCCCCGGGTGATGCCATCTTGATCCTGTGTCTGTGCACTGCTTTGGAATGTCTGTCCTCCATCCTGGGGATAGAGCACACACCAACACTGCTGTGCCCTGAGCGGCACCCTGCCCACTTCCCGCCCTGGAGTCAGGTCTGCCAAGAGCTCCCACGACCCTAACCCAGTCGCACAGAGAGCCTGGCACAGTTGTTGAAAAGTAGAAATAAGTGTTTATGTTGAAAGGGAGAAGCGAGATTCTTGGAAAATATTCAACAGAAGGCTTTGTACTTTAAGCTTTGATTTCCTTTAGGTACTGAGCAAAACTGTCAAAAACTCAAATAATTCAAGTACTTTTCCTTTCCATATTCCTTTTTTCTTGCGCAGTTTCTTTTCCCTTAGGTACCATATCACTGAAAAGCTGGAATTGATAAGAGAAAACCTCTCTGAATAGTTTGTGGTTTATAATGGATTCCTATTCCAAATTGAATCATGATAACTGAATACAAATTGATTTTAAGCTGGGTGTGGTGATTTCACCTGTAATCCCAGCAGCTCGGGAGGCTGAGGCAGGAGGATCAAAGCCAGCCTCAGCAACTCAGTGAGGTCCTAAGCAACTCGGCGAGACCCTGTATCTGATTATTAGCAAAGGGCTGGGGACGTGGCGCGGTGGTTAAGTGGCCCTGGGCTCAGTCGGTGCTCATGCCTCCTGCTCTCTTCCTCTCCCTGCAGAACAAAGAGTAGAAGACGTGCGACTCATCCGCGAGCAGCATCCCACCAAGATCCCGGTAGGTCCCCGGGGAGAGGAGAGAGTAGCCCGCATGCCCCACTTGATGGCCTCTTCAGGGGTCCTTCACAAGCCCAGTGTACTTACTTGAGAAGAGAGGGAGGGGGGCTGCAACCTGTTGGGTACTGAGGATGCACCGGGGCCTACGTTGCGCCCTGCCAACTTCTTCTTTTGTTTTGTTTTTGGTACTGGGGATTGAACTCAGGGGCACTTAGCCAATTCCCAGCCTTTTCTGTACTTTAGTTAGAAAAAGTGTCTTGCTGAGAGTTGCTGAGGCTGGCTTTGAACTTGCAGTCTTCCTGCTTCAGCCTCCCAAGTCACTGGGCTTACAGACGTGGGCCAGTGCCTGTGGCCTAGCCAAGCCAACTATTTAATTATGCCAAGACGTCCTCCCTGTCTTCTACTGGGGGCTTGGCCAGGTGACTGCTGGGGAAAGTGGGCCCTGGGCTTCACCTAGACGGCTGCCTGCAGGTGCCTCAGGGGCCCCTCCCTAGTGTGGCTGCCTGCAGAAGGCGAGACCACCTGCACCCTCAGGCGCTTCTGGTGTAATTGCTGCCTGCTCAGCAGTGTCTCCTAGCTGCATCCTCTGGTGGCGGACCTTGGACGGGCTTCTGGGCATGAGGTCTAGAGCAAAACCATTCAAAAAGAGCCCACCTTTGGTCTAGACAGGCTCAGTTCAGGCCTCCACGCAGAGTTCCCAGGGGCTTGTGGCTGGTTACTAGGATTCTGGGAGGAGTCCTGGTGCCCTCCTCTTAACATGGCAGAGGAGCCCAGATGTTGCACGTGGTCCCATGACTTGGGTCCCTGGGTGCCCAGTGTTGGCTATACCCTCTGCCACCAGTCCGGTGGCTCACTTGGAAAGAAGCTCACTCCACTGCCAGCTTCTAGGTAGTCTTAGTTTCACGTGTGACTTTCTCACTGGTCAGTTCATACTGAACTGAGAGGGGCAAGATGGTGCCTCTGAGGGTTGGGCCCCGAGGGTGTATAGCACTGCAGTATAGAACAACACACTGTGTCTCCCTGTGCTGGGTGGACATTGCACTTTGTCCTCATGCTCAGGGGTAAGGAGTCACCCCAAGCAGAGCCCTCCTAGATCGAGGAGGCTTTTGTGGATTTGAAGCTTTGCTCTGCTTTTGAGCACCCGGGGTCTGCACACTGGCACTTGCTAGCAGCTGGAAGCAGACAGCTGGCCAGGAGCCCTCCAGGACTTTTGCAGCCTGTGCACGCTGATGGCCGACTGTCCTACTGCAGCACCGAGTTCCTGGCACAAACTCTTGTCTGCACTTCCACACTGGGGACACCTGAGCAGGTGTGAGCCAAGCTGTCACGGGTGGTGCCTGGAAAACAGAGCAGTCAGAGCAACTCTGGCAGCGCAGCTTCAGACCCTCTGTGCGGATGCCCGAGAGCAGAGGCTGACCCCGAGTGAACTGCTTCCTGGGCCACTCTTCAGACCTGGCCAAGGCTCTCATCCCATGCTTTCCCATCTCTCCCCAGTTAGATAGAAATGAAAAGGACAAGAGCCAAAACGTGGCCCTGCAGGTCTTAGTCGAAGTGTCTTCGCTGGGTGGCCAGCCAGGCCTGGCCTCAGCCAGCAGCGCTCCTTTAGCAAAGGCTGCCGAGTCCTGACCTCATTCTCTGATCTCTTCTGAGCCAAGACCCCAGAGCCGTGCACTGCCTCGGGGTCCTCCACAGCCGTGTAGACCCAGGTGCGTGGCGTGTGCACGCTGCTATCTCCTTGTGGATGTCACCTGTCAGTTTTTTCTGACTAGGCTGATTTTTTTTTTTCTCTTGCGTGGTGCTGGGGATGGAACATCGGGCTGTGTGCATGCTCCGGATCCTGGCAAGAGAGGGGACAGCAGCCCAAGTGGCCTCTTTATGCGCAGAGCCTGATGTGTCCTCTCTGAGGATCTGCATGCAGATGAGCATTTATGTTAAGAGTCTCTCCTGGTCTCTCTGCCATTGCTGTGACAGGTAGAAGCACCATGTAAGGAGAGAGTCTTTGGCGCTTGGTGAATGCAGATGGTGACAAGGCTCAAAGGCCCATCTGTGGTGGGATTGTGTAGCAGCTCAGAACTAACAAAAAGAAAACTTTCCTCTTGGAAGTGTGGTGAGAAACTAACTAATATCAGTCCCGAACATGGAGCTGTTTCCTTGCCCATGTAGTGCCACGTTCTGTAGCTTTTGGTGTTTTGTTCTGGTGCCGAGGATTGAACCCAGGTGCTCTACCATTGAGCTACATCTCTAGCCCTTTATTTTTGAGTCAGGGTCTTGCTAAGGTGCTAAGGCTGTCCTCAAATTGTGATCCTCCTGCCTCTGCTCCTGGGTCCTTGGGATGCCAGGCGTGTGCCCCTATGTGAGGCTGAGGGCCTCTTTCTGACGAGGTGTTGATTGTATGGCTCCCAATTCAAACAGAGCAGCTTTCCCCACCTGGTGGTGGCCCCGGTTCCTCTAGGGTTCCTCTCCTGCACATCCTGCCAGAGACCAAGACAGAGCTGGGAAGCTCTCGCTCGCTCAGGAGAGCCGTGCGGAGCCTGCAAGGCCCGTGCCCGCTGCGGCTGGGAAGCATCTGCCTTTCCTGCTGCTGGAACGTCGCCTCTGGCTTCTCTAGGTGATAATAGAAAGATACAAGGGTGAGAAGCAGCTGCCTGTGCTGGACAAGACCAAGTTCCTCGTGCCCGACCACGTCAACATGAGCGAGCTCATCAAGATAATCAGGTACTGCTGCTTTCTGGGTCTCATACTCCTTGAGTGGCTGTGTCCACTTTGGGTTCTGCCAGCCTAACGAAACCACTGAGTTCTTCCCTGTTTCTTGGGTGGAGAACCTTGGGTCCCTTCTGATCCGTCCATAACATCTAGTACAGATGTTGTTTCTTTAAAATGTCACAGTTACTAAAGTGGGTTCAGCAAAATGACTAAAACAAATGTCGACAGTCATCTGTACGGGCTTACATCCGTGTTTCTCAGGGCGGTGTGGACGGCATGCCAGTTGAAAACTGCCCTTGGCCGTGTGGTAAAGATGGCCCGGCAGTGATCATGGCTCATCCCGTCTTCGGTGGGGTGCAGGCGATGGCGCCCAGCGTGGCATCCTGGTGCCCACCAGCCTGCTCCTCACGCTGCAGGGTGGGGAGAGTGCTCAGGAAGGGCCAGCCGGTCTGCGAGGGGGATGCTGGTCCTACTTAGCTAGACGCAGCAACTGCGAGCTCTTCCATCTGCGCTTCTGTGGTGTGAAGGTCCCCGTGAAGGCTGGCGTCCCCTCTTCACGTGGCTTTCTTTCAACAGGAGGCGCCTGCAGCTCAACGCAAACCAGGCCTTCTTCCTCTTGGTGAACGGCCACAGCATGGTGAGCGTGTCCACGCCCGTGTCGGAGGTGTACGAGAGGGAGAAGGACGAGGACGGCTTCCTGTACATGGTGTACGCCTCCCAGGAGACGTTCGGGAGCGGGTCGGCCGAGTAGACCAGGACCCTGCGTCGAGCTTTCCACGCCCTTGCCAAGGAGAAAAAGGGATGTCGCCAACTGAGACTCGTGAGCTCACCCAGTCACAGGCCATGGGCACTTGTGTTCCACCTGGGAGGGAGCTTTGGGGGTTGTTTTTGTATTTCAAGCAGAAAAATGGAGCTCCAAGTGAGCACACTCAGCTTTGGGAACCTCATTATTTAACCTAGGCATCTTGTCTTCAAATTTTAGATGTTTAAGAATAAAATACTTTGCATCCTAAGTTGCCAATAAAATAGACCTCCAAGTTATTTTTCTGCTCTTCTTTCCCCAGTAGGAAAAATGCAGGGCATTCAGGTTGCCCCGTCCCCTCCAGGTCCTACGAGGGTTTCTGCTCAGCTAGAGCAGGCTCCCTAAGGGGACTCTGTGCACAGCCCCAGATGCCTTGGCTTTCACAGAACAGGGCCAAGGGGGCTGTGCAGAAAGTACGGATGCACAAGGCTCAAGGTTCCCATGTCCCAGCTGCAGCATGCCAAGAGTCCACGCCCCCGCCTGAGCCAGAAAGTTCCCTGATCTCCTCTCTGCTTAGTCAGCACAGGAAGTCACCACTGCTCAGTAGGAAATGGGCCTTGAACTGTACTTAGGTCTAGTTTCTTAAAGCCTGCAGAGTAAAGGGGCATGTTTTTTTTTTTTTTTCCTATTTTGGGTTGTCCCTGTTCTGAGACCTGACTGGTGCTTGCTTTGTAAGTGACCAGCAGTGTGACCGCAGCATGCCCACCGCCCTTAGGACACAGTAGAAACCAGAGTGGTGGCCAAACAGGACTGGCACTCAGAGGTGATCCTTTGCCTTTTGGCTTAAAGCCACAGATACCTTTGTCATGGTTAAGTGTGTAATTAAAATGTAATTAGAAGTTGTCAAATCCCGTTAGGGTTCCCCCACTCTACTCGCACGTCCAGTGGGAAGCAGCCCTCCAGATCCAAGCTCCTCGCTCTTCTGGCTGCCTGCACGGGGCTGTCTCCCTTCCCTTCTTGGGGAGTGTCACTAGAAGACTTTATCAGGTCACAGGCACCCTTGTGCCTGGAGTAACCCAGCAAGAACTGCACCAGCGAGGAGGAGAGGCCCAGGGCGTGCCCGCTGCCTGGGCTCCTCGTCACGGGACCCCACCCACTCCCTGCTGCAGGTGTCTACTTTTACATGATGTGAATTCTCAAAGCCTGTTGTTCCATCATATCCATCACTGTATCTGGGATTCTCGGGACTACTGTGTGAGCAGTCAGATGTCTCTAATGCTGCTTTAAAAAAAACCAAGACATGCTCAGAGGCAAGCTTTACTCTGGGGTCTGTCAGCAGATGCGTTTTCAGGCACCGAGTGAAGAAAGGCAACTGTCATCAACGCTCAGGTCCGTGGGTCTGTCTGGGAACCTTGCAGTCAGCACCTTGCGCCGAGAAGCATGGGAGGGCTGATGGAGGGACGCCTCCTGCGGCCTCTGGTCAGGGGCGGGCCTGTCGCTGGAAAACCTGGGGTAGGCTTGCATCAAGAGGAGGCAGCGGTGGGGGGGTGTCTGTGGGAACAAACACCAGGCAGCATAGACTGGCCCAGCGCTGTGGGCAGCTCTCCTCACAAACAGTGGCCACCATTCTTAAGAACTCTGCCCCAGGTCAAGGTCCGTGCAGGGAGAGTACCTTGTTCTGCTCACCCCTGCCACGGCCAGAGGGGCCTCCCAGGTGCTCTTTCCATGGACAGCCAGTGGGCCCCAGGCAGCCCCTCCAGCAGGACTTCAACCAGGGGCAGCGCTTGAGTATGGGTGGACATGAGTGAGACCCAGTGTCCACACTGTCACTCTGGGAAAAAGATGGAGAGCCCTGAGGTGGACTGAGCTGTCTGAAAGGATGTGTGTGCTGTGTTCTAGGGTAAGAGACCCGATACAACTGCTGAGACTTTTTTTTAATTTTTATTTTCAGTACATTAAATTTACTCATAAAAACATTCTAAAAATGTACAATTTTTCCTTTTTAACAAAGTATAATAAAACATAAAAACCCCAAAAACAGAATACTTGACATTTACAATTCAAAATCAAATTAGCGGAATATTAAATATTTACAAAACTATATCTTTTAAAAATATTTATAAAGTTACATGCAATTTTGTAGAATTGACAAAAGAATGGCTCAAAAATGGGAGATATTCCTTCATTCCTAAAAAGAAAGCATGTCCAATAGAAGCTGCGGAGGTTTCAGTCTCGGCACCAACGCCTCATCTCTGCGCACAGGAGGAATGACCCGTGTGGCCACCGTTCCCGACCCGTGTGAGCAGGGTGGTGGCCGGCCTCGTGGCTTTCACCAGCACAGTAGGTGGTTTTCTGGAGTATTGCAAGAGCGGACCAGAGACCTCGCTCAGCCTGGGACTGTCCAGCATCAGCCTCCTCCGACCCATGGCTTTCAGTGTCACCTGACATGTTCCTTGGAAGTCACCTGCGTTTTGGGAAGCACAGCCAGCTGCTCAGGTTCCACAGGAGCATCCTTAGGGACGAGGCTGAGCAGGAGACGGTTCCCTCATGGCCGGCAGTTACCTGGAGGTGGACTAGATCAGACAACACCGGGAAGCAGCGAGGGACGGGAGGGGTGCGGAGAGGGCCCGGCGGCCTGTGCCCACAAGGAGCACCACCAGGGCCCGATGGCAGAGAGGGCCGGCATGCTCCACCCTGAATGAAGACCGCAGCTGTGGACAAGCCCACTCCCTCGGGAGACGCGGGTGATGCTGGCCTGTTAACACCCAGTCACTTGTGCGCTCAAGAGAATGCTCTGTCTTAATTATTGTAAGTGCTAGCTCCCATTTCCTCAGTGCTCTTCAGCAATTAGGAGTTTAACATTAAACACTTTCCAATTTTCCATATTACTGTGAAATAAAAATTAAAAAATAAGGTAGAAAAATCGAGTATTTTGCTTAAAAAAAAACAGAAAGGTTAAACAGTTCTATCCTGGCACTGTTCTACTTGGATCTGTACATTCCACTGTCTCCATTCCTGGAGCTAAAACACAGGGATAGAAGCTTGAACACGTGGCGGGCTCCGAAGAGCACAGCGCCACGCTCGCCCACCCAGTTCTGGGTGGCTCCAGAGGGCCAGGATGCTGTGGTTTCGACCGATGGTGGAGTACTCCGGTGAAGTGCAAGGTGCTCTTCGGGCTTACTGACTTTGGTTGCTTTGGAGAAAGATTCATCAGCGGTAACTGCTAGCCAAGGTCCTCGTGTCCAAACACGGCTGCCCCTGGCACAGGCTTGTGGGTGGGCGGGATTCCCTCTGCGCGCTGCTCTCACGCTGGGTCTCCTGGTTCCTGACTGCGCAGCCTCCTGACGACCTCACACCACACACTCACCTTCAAAGACAACCGGGGTGCTCCGAGGCAGGGACCCAGCCATGGCAAGGTCTGGACTGACGCACCGCACACTGAGTGTCACACTTCAGACGGAAGCTTCTATTCTAAGTTTTTGTTACATTGGGGTTAACCTCTAATATTTATCAAAACAGTCCTAAGGGTAACAACGACACTTTCATTCCACTATACTGACACTAAAACAAAGACTTAAATAAGGTTTTCTTCTTTTGCTATGAGACAGTTTTCAACAATTTCACTATGTTGAAATAGGATTTATTTAAAATATTTCTTTGTTTAAAAAACCAAAAAATTTAAAAGTTTGGCTTTCAGCACATATCCAGGCCACTGTGACGGCCTTCAGAAGTATTAAAATCGTAAACATCGATGAACACTCTAGTCTTCTTGAACACAACAGGACCAACTCCAGTCTGGTGCTCTTTAAGGCAAAGTTGTGTCAGCTCTTGATATTTGATGTTTTGTAGTGTTGGGTTAAGAGATCTGTGAAGCCTTCCCTAACAGCTGTCATAAGAGGCATCACCGTTACTTCCAGAACTGTATGTAATACTGTGTACCATGAATAGAGAAGAATACAGAGGTCTGTCAATTCTGCATTGCATAGAAATAAAACTCTACTAAAATAATACTACAAAACTCTACTAAAAGCCTTTCATAAAAAATGTAACAACTTTCTGCTTTAGTTTCCACAAAGCCAGGAAACTAATCTAAAATTTGAAGCCTCATACTCAAATGCCTTACATTCCAGGGCATTCTTTTGATTTATACTAATTTTGTATGAAGCTGATTGTCCCATTTTAATACAGAATGGTCTGAATATTGTGATTTTTCTTCTCAATATTCAACTGGAAGATCCCTGGCAAGACTCTGCCGACCAATGTTACTATTGAAGGTTAAATAATGTCACATGAGCAGAAGATTCCCTTTATCCTCGAGGGCTAAGTCCCCAGATGCTTCCATTCCAAAGGGCTGAGATGTGGACATCTATAGCAAGGGGCGCTATTTCCTACTTAAAACAGGACTTCTCCCAGTCCCAGGCTGCGTCTGGTCTGTGCTCTCTCTGTCTCTTTGCCTTATACTGAAGTTTTCCAGGCAATTTTTAACGGAATTAGCTATCAATACACAGCCTTTAAAAAAAAAAAAAAAAAGTGACAGGAGAGGTCAGATCTTCTGCTCACGAGCCACAGGCCTGGACTGCTGTTGAAAGGCCCCACTGAGTGTGCACACATCAGCAGGAAGCCCTGGGGCCGGGTCCTTGGAGCACATGTGAGATGGTGACGACCAGCAAGTGGAGTTGGGAACGCAGCCCACAGAGCCGAGCTGCTCTGCTGCTGTCTCTGTGGAGAGCAGTTCGGAGCCGCCTGGGTGCGGTGGGGAGGGCCAGTCTCGAGCCTCAGCAACGACTCCTGGACCCTTAGAAATGGAGCTGAGAATGAACAGTTTCCACTCACTAGCATCGTTTACATCTGTCTGCAGGAGGAAGGACGTACTAAGACCTGGCTGCATGCTTGGCACGTACCCGCTGTGCCAACTCCACCGCAGCCAGGTCTGCCCTGACGGGACTCAGGAGTCTGCAGAGGGCTACCTCAGGTACATTCTTCTGTAGTGCAATCCTTAGAAATCCCAGAGATTAGTGCCTATCACTTTAGGAAAAAAGTAAAGCAAAACAAAGTTGACATTTTCCCTAACCCAGGGGTGTTGAGTCCATCTGGGGGACCCACTGGAGGACCTGGACCTGCAGTCTGATCAGGTCGCGCGTAGCTGCCCTGGAACTGTGTGAGCCTAGAAGGACCAGCGATGTGATGTTCTTTGGGAGACAGGAGGTCTCTGCACTGCAGCCAGGGTGGAGGTGGACAAGTCACCGACACGGGCACGGAGGTGCCCCGAGGCAAGTCCTGACATCAAGCTCCAATCTAGGGTTTTGGCAATAAAATTGGGTTTGATGCACTTCTACACTAGATTTTCTATCCAGTCTAGTAAAGTAAAGCACCTTTGGATTAAAAATATTAAGCTCAACAGCAACTAGACGTCTCAGTTTTGTATTTAACTTTTCTTATGTCTCCATGGCTTAATAATGTTCTGTTGCCAGAGAAAAATATCAGTCTGTGGAGTCCAGACTTTCTGCTGGAGGGGCATATTTCAACCTAAAAGTACCTGGAGAGAAAGAAAAAAGAGGCAAATTTGAATCACTGCAGAATCACAAGACCACCGACCTGTGCCGTGGCCTCCAGAGTCTCCAGGCAGGACTTGGGGCTGGAGATGTAGACAGCCTGACCAGCCTCTCCCACCCCCCACACAATGAAGTCATCTCACAAGTCTTCAGACCCACCCAGGGACAGAGGGGCCAGAGAAAACGGGGAGGCCCGGCCAGCTGGGCATGCCTTGGGAGATCCCTGAGGTGGGGGTGGGGCACAGGATGCAGGTGCAGAGCCCACGGCCACCGCCCAGCCTTTGACTGGACCTCCCAGGTTACAGGTGCTGGTTTCTGAAAGCTCTCTGGGTGGTGAGGACAAACAGGCAAGTCTGTGTGCAACCTCAAAAGAAGGTGCTGGAAATCTAGAGAGACGGTGACTTCTCAAGGTTGCACTTCATGGTCAGAGCTGGGACCAGCTTTCCCAGTCCCCAGGTCAACCCTTCCAAAACACATAGCAAGAATAAACCTGGTGTAAAGAGTACGTCAGACCCACGTGAAATCAAGGACTAGAGGACACAAGGAACACAAAAGCCAGGCAGGCAAGAGGGACAGCCTGGCGAGAGGCCACCCGCCACCAGCACACAGCCATACCCCAGGTGCAGACAGCAGGGCGGCAGGGCTCCTAGGTCTAGACTGCCACATCCTAACCACTCCCACGGCAAGACCCAGAGCCCACAGGGCCCCGGATATGAGGAAACACTCAGAGCCAGGATACCCCTCTGGGGCTCTTACGGCATCATCTACCTCTTCATGCTGTTTCAAAAAGGTTTTAAAAATTACTTTCAGCTCTAAGACAAAGAAGTTTAATCCAGGGGAAGTAGCAAATGCCTGTGATCCCAGCACCTGGGAAGCCCGAGGGAGGCGGATCACAGGTGCCAGGCCAGCCTGGGCAACTTAACAAGACTGTTTCAAAAAAAATAAAAAGAATAAAATAAACAGGGCTGAGGATGTGGCTCGGTGACACAGCACTTAGGTTCCCTCTCTAGTACCACTCACACAGACACAAATAAATAAAACTAAAAAGAAGAGAGGTGACTATTATTTTCATAAAGCCGAGCACGTGTGTCTCTCCAGTGGTCTGCGGCACCTGCCGGCCGCGGGCAGTGGCTTGCCCTGGGACGCCCAGCTGGGTGCAGTGCTCAGGGGGCACGTGTGTTTACCTTGCCGGTTGAAGTCCATGGACGGCTGCTTGCAGTCCTGGGCGCGGTGCCCTGTGGCCCCGCAGTTGTAACAGGACAGATTCCCACTCTTTTTGTGATTGGAGCCGTTGCTGCTTCCCACCAGTCCCTGGGTCTGGTAGACCCCTGCTGTCCCGGCCATGAAGTTCTGCATTGGTGGCACAGCAAATGTGGACTGCCCGCCCAGGACAGGGTCGGGAGTCACGCTGCCACTGTAGGGGGCGTGCACAACGGGGAAGGTGGAGCCGCCCCCGTACTGCTGGGGGCTGACGTAGCCATTGCTGCACACGGGGCTGAAGGGCAGGAACGGGAAGGTGAACATGGAGGGCCCGGAGAAGGGGTGCTGGAAGTAGCTGGCGTAGCTCACGGTGAGGCCGCTGGAGCCGCAGCTGCCGCTACACCCGCAGGACGTGCACACCATGCAGCCGGGTGGGGGCGGCGCGGGGGCTGGGGGGGCCGGGGGCTGCTGATGGTGGTGGTGGTGGTGGTGACTCTGACTTGAGGAAGGAATGTTTCCTGCAGAGCCACCACCACTGTAGAAGCTGCTCTCAGGGGCGGAGGAGAGCGCGGGGCTGGAGCTGGGGGCGGGGCAGCTGGGCAGCGTGGCTGCGCTGGCGAAGGAGGTGGAGGGGTGGCTGCTGGAGGAGGCAGTGTTGCTGTTGGCACAGAAGCCGCCCTGCAGAGGGCCCACGGGCACACTGCTCACTGCGGAGAAGGCAACTTTGGTGTTGGCTGTGTACAGAGCGGTCCGGGGGTTGATTATTGCAGGCGGCACGCTGATCTGCACGTTGTTGGGGCAGGACGTCTGCCCAGAGACAGCAGCGTCGGCAGGGACGGAGGATGACAGCAGCAGCTTGATGGGCGGCCGGGCCACGTGCAGGACAGTGCTGGGCGTCCCTGTGGCTGCTGTGCTGGTCTCCACTGCCAGGGCTGGCTGCTGCGCCGTCTTCAGCACCCTGTCCAGAGTGGCTGCGTGCACAACTTTGGCCCGGGGCCCAAAGGAGACAGTGGGTGACACGGAGCTGCCCTCTGAGAGTCCAGAGAGGACCTGCACGGGGGGATGGGGCGTGGACGAGGGCAGGGCGTCGAGCACAGCACTGCCGAAGCTCTTGTCCACTTTAATGCCACTCCTTGGGCCAGGCCCTTTGCTCCTCTCTTCCAAAGACAAGAGCGAGTGCACCGAGGACGAGAGGAGCTTCCCGTCAGCGCCACCTCTGTCCGATTTGTGCACTGCACTCAGCATTCTGATGGGTGCCAGGTGCGAGGCTGTGGGTAACAGCTGTGGGGGCAGAGGGTGGTGGCCTGCCGGGCCGCAGCCAGCCTCGTTTTGCACAGGCAAGACCTGGGCCGTGGGTCGGGCAGAGCTCGAGGGGAAGTGACTCAGCAGCATCACGGGCTTCTCCTTATCAGAACCCTCTAAGTGCACGTCCACACCTGGGGACAGAAAAGAGCAGTCACCGCCATGCGAACCAGGACAGGGCGGGCAGCACAGCTGGTCAAGCGGGTGCCTTACGTCTGTCGTTCTCCTCCGCGCTGTCCGAGCTCTCTTCCCGCGCCTGCACACCCATGGGGCTGGAGGAGGAGCTCGAGTACTCTGAGGAGCTGCCCTCCCGGGGCATCTGGTGGGTGGGCGGCTCCACCTCCACCCGCAGCTCTGCGGAGAAGGCACAGGTCACCTCAGGTGGCATCCATGTCCAGTACAGGGGGCTGGCAGGGTGCCAGCCAGCACCAGCCCACTCTCAGACACCACCCAGAGGGGAGCCCTTTGGGCACACCCAAGAAGGCAGGGACAACTGCCACCACAGTCGGAGCCTCCCCTCCCACTGCCCACGGCCTTGTGGGGCGGTGCCCCGCTCCCCCCGGACCACGGACACATGTCTGCAGGGCTGGGTGCTGCTGGCCTCCACAGAGACCAGGCCGAGCAGCTGGGAACAGACCTGGCACCTGCCCTTCCCTCAGGCTTCTCTTGCTACTTGTACTGGGTGAAGGAGAATCCATTCCACCCTGTGACAAGGAGCCACCGCACAGGTGTCCCAGCCTTTCCCAAAGAGGGAGGGAGAGGAGCATGGCTGGGGGACTGGCTGCTGTGGTCACGTGAACCCCGGGCAGGTTCATCCTGGCCACCTCCCGAGCTCCTGTCAGCTTGGCAGCTGCGCATCTAATTCTTCTACCCAAACGGTTTCAGACAAGCCCCCATGAGCCTCCCTCCTATCATTCCTGGTCCCCATGGAAGTCCAACAGAGAAAGGCTGGCCTGAAGAGTACATTGCCAGTGGCACGCAAGCGTGGCGTGAGGCACCTCGCCACCTGCACACCAAGGGCGGCCCAGTTGTGAGCCTCCGCACCTGCAGCATGGCCACCTCGCCCGGCCTGCACGGGCCCCACGTGGCTGGTGGGGGGCACTCGGGCCACTCCGCTGCTGGTGACCAAGGTCGGGGCCGAAGAGTTCAGGCACCGCCGCTCTGACTTCTCCCTGCAGAACAAGGTGGGGAACAGCGAGTGTCCACTTGGGTTCCTGGTTCCTACACTGCCCTCAGACCTCGGCTCCACGAGACCCACGCCGAAGGCTAAAAGGGACTCACTCTGATTTTCCTGCCATGCCAAGGCCACACCTGAACAGTGTTAATTTTTTAATGAATTCGTTATCATCACATCATTAAAGTATACACTATCATCGATACTGTGCTTTCTTTTGTTTTCGCAGGACTAGGGGTTGAACCTAAGTGCTACATCCCAATCCTTTTTATTTTTTATTCAACTTAGCAACAGGGCTTGCTAAGTTGCCCAGGCTGGCCTTGAACTTGCAGGCCTCCTGCCTCAGCCTCCCGAGTCATGAAGACACGTTTAGAAAACCACCCCACGCTTACTTTTCGAGCTCCAGCTGAGTCTTGAGCTTCTTCTTGGCGCCCATGGTCAGGGACTCAAACTTGTTGAGGTCTTCCTCAGTAAGGCTCAAAAACTTGCATGGGAGAAACCAATGACAGAGTTACTGAGACTCGGAACCGGAAACCAAGGACTCGGGGCTAAAAGTGACATGGCCAGGGCCTATTGACACATCAAGCCTAAGCCATTAACAGAGGACTTGGGGACAGGACATCGTCCCCTCACTAAGTGACCTGGTGTGAACTGTCCACTATTTCACGCACCTTTTCAGCAGAGACCTGCACAGATGTCGCGTGAGGGGCACCATGTGGCCCTCTGCTCGGCACAGGCCAGTCACCAGCATGGGTGAGCTACGTGGACAAATGACTGGAGAAGTCACAGTTCCACCTGCCACAGAGCTGTCCCTGGCAGCAGCACCCCACCCCCCAGGACAGCCCTAGGGAGACACGGTCCCCTGGGCACACGCCAGCCTCTGTGCCGGGAGCATAAGCAGACGGTCATAAGCAGACAGTCCTCCCTCAAGGGCACCTTCACTTCTGCAGGGTCGCGGGGGCCGTCCACGGGGCAGCAGGTACTCTGGCTCTCACCTCGCACCACAACCTGCTCTGCAATCTAGCCATTTCAACCCACATGCCCATTAGAAAAACTTAAAACTGATCAGTCATCTCTCTTTTGGGCGGGGACTGAATCAGGGGTGCTGTACTACTGAGTTACATCCTCAGTCCTTTTTATGGTTTTTTTAATTTTGTTTTTTTGTTTGTTTTCTGAGACAGGGCCTTGATAAGTTGTCCAGTCTGGCCTTGAATTTGTGATCCTCCTACCTCAGCCTCCCAACTGGCTCAAATTACAGGGCTGTACCACCACCCCTAGGTAACAGGATCTCATTTTTAAGACATTCATAAATCCAAAACAGACAGTATTACAAATATACTTAAAAAAAAAAAAACTTCATTTCACTTTGTAGTAAAAACTTGATTTCTAGGTTCAATAGCTGGGTTTTGGACACATGAAACTTGCAGCTACCAACCTGTCCTGTCCAGCGGGGGGAGTTCAGAGTCCAGATACCTTGCATGGGTTAATTTCATCAGTGGCATGCAGACTAGAAACACTTCAGAATCTTAACAAGGGAACAATGTTCCTGATCCACTGCTCTATTATAAAAACCAATTCTGTGAATATATGCCTCAAAGAAGCTGCATCCACTGCTCGAAGCCTGCCCCATTTCAGTGGCTGGGCTGAGGGCATGGGCTACACAGGATGTGGACAGATGAGTGTGGTGGATATTGTCCACAGCGGGACTCTGCATGGGGCCACACTGGTCTCAGGGTGCTGTGGGTGGATCCCTGGAACTACATATGCAGCGACCTGCCTGTTCACAACAGATCCGGGCCGCGTGATCTCTACCTTAGTTCCTCTACTCCACATGACCTCCAGGGACAAGGTCAGGATACAGGCAGCTAAAGGAGCACTGCCCACACAGGAGCCTGCATACCTTCTCCATGGTGAGCTGCTTAAAGACAGGGTAATACTTGTGTAAGCGCAGCTTCCTAAGCCAGTCTAAAATCCCATTTTGCTCCTGGGGCTGAGGGGCCTGCAGACTGGAGGGCATCAGGATGGCAGGCGGGGCGTCCACCTGGGCCCGGTAGGCCAGTGCCGAGCCCGCGCCCCCGGCGTGGGAGCAGTGAGGCAAGGCAGCAGCTGCGCTGGCCGAGTGCTGCAGATGGTGCTGGGCGCCGCTCTGGGAGGACGGGATTCCGGCCACTCCACACACAGGCCTGCAGGACAGAAGACAGGCAGGGCCACAGAAACACTGTTTTCCAAGACTTCACCGGCACCGGGCACTCTCCTGATGGCCCCCACTCCTGCCTGGCACACGCTGTCCAGCCTACCATAAACTCTGGAAATACCAGCGCCCTCTCCAGCCCCCATCTCAACCACCTGCTTATGGTGAGACTGCTATGGGGTGCCCTGTGTGCAACAGAGACACGTGCACCCACATACCTGTGTGCACCCACATACCTGTGTGCATGCACATTGTGTACATGTCCATCACCAACGGACCTCTGGCTGGGAGGCCTAGTTTGTTAGTCAAAAATCACAAGAAGGTCCTGATAGACCTAAACCCACAGTGACTACTCAGCATTTTGAGGACAGCACGAATCACACCATCTCTAGCCTAGTCCTCGCGACGTCGTTCACGACTCAGACTGGGAAGGACCTCACTCTGCAACTGCTGGCACAGTTAGAGCCAGGGCAGGCGTGAGGTGGGGTGGCTGCCCCCGCTCACCTGCCAGACACTCCCATCACGGCACCCACTTTCGGAAGGGAGGGGTTGCCAGGACCTGCAAGTTAGAAAAAGACGTGTCAGAGAAATTCAGACAATGGAAATGCTTATGTTTTTCTGAACCGTTTTACAAACTCACTTGGACTTTGAAGCTGTTGGGTGGGAGATGAAGAGCTGAAGAACTTCTTAACGTGGTCATGTTTCAATACATGAGAAGGCAGCGAGGCCAAATACCTACAAGTTAAGCAAAGGGCTTTCATCGTCAAAAAGGCATTAATGGTCACTACTGGGAGCACGGTCTTAACTTTCAATTAAGAAAAGTAGATATTTGAGAAAAATAGGCAGCATGTCATAACCCACATCCTGCCTGCTGCCGGGAGTCCTCCTTGCTAGGCCTGTGACATGAGCAATGAAAGCAAGCCTCCACCCGCTGCCCCCTGTGTGCCAGGTCACAGGACATGAGGATGGTGGCCCGGGAGCAGGACAGCAGCTCCTTGCACAGGACCCACGTGACGGGCGGCGTGCACTCAGTGGCCACACACGCACGACATTCAGAGGCTCTCAGAGGCACAGTAAGGGGGTGGTGCAGGCTTCAAAATCCCTTCACTCATCCACTCAAAGTCGCCCAGAGGCTGTCCAGAGCCTTCTAAGACTGAGGAGAATCCTGCAGGCAGCGGGAGACCCACCTGGGGGCAGCCACCTGGGGGCAGCCACCTGGGGGCAGCCACCTGGGGGCAGCCGCGTGGCCAACGGCTTGCTCAGGACCCGGAAAGACCTAGCCAGGAGCCTCACCCACCTCAGGCCCGCTTCCAGATCCACGTGGTTCCTCTCCACGTAGAAGGGGTCTGAGCCAGCCAGGCAGGGAATGAGTTTCTCCAAGTTCTCTTCAGGGCAGAGCTGAGACAACTGAAATAGAGGACAGGCCAGGAGGGGCATCAGAACCAGCCACACACCAGGGCTCCACCCAAGTCCTCTGCTGGCAAGACAGGACTGACACCAGTCAAGCCATCCTGCATCCTCCATGCACTCACGGAGCAGAAAGACACTGCAGGACACCCCCAGCCGCAGAGCCCGACAGTCCCCTGGCCCTTCCTCTCCAGGAGCCCTGCAGAGGCTGGGAAGCAGAACCACCTGCTGGATCCAGGGTCACACAGGGACCACCCTCAGGAAAGACAGGACCCTCAAGCCATCGGCTCCCCAGTGGCCCGGCATGAGGAAGAGGGGCGGCTACACAGGCAGAACAGAGGAGGATGGCCGGACGGCACATTCCCCCAGGTGAGCAGGTCACACGTGGGTGGCCAGGCCCCGAGCGGGAGAACATCCTCATTCGGGAGCTCTCTTCCACAGACCAGACCTCTGCGCCTCCCCCGGCCTCTCTGTCCAAGGCAAGAGCCCTTAACACGAGGGAGGGAAGAAGTGCTCCTGGCCCGGGGCCAAGCACACATCCAGCCTCTGGGCTGAGATGAGGAAATGTGCTCTTGCCTCTGTCACCAGGCCACAGGGAAGGGCCACTGCCCTGGAAGAAGGGGAAAGCAAACGCCCTCTGGCCCTGGTGGAGGGGTACGAATCCCCCACCAGCCCAGGACCCTGCCCCACACAGGGCAGCAGCTACCGCTGGGGACGGACGAGGGTGCTGAGGAGGACGAGACCCCACGGTCCAGCACAAAGGCCCACACCCGGAACCGAGGCTGGGCTGCAGAGGAGGGCCCTCCCCCCACAGGCCCCACAGGTGACAGCAGCTGAGGGTGGAGCAGGCCAGGAGAACCCCAACACCCCAGGTAAGTGGCCCTGTGCCGGAGCTGCCCCAGGGTGACCATGGTGACACTCCCAGGGCCAGCTCCTGAGGGCCAGCAGAAAAGAAGGCCCACTGCAGGCACAAGTGCCACTTCCTTAGCCTCACACTTGCCACCAAAATGCCCAGTGACCAGAGGTGCAGGGCACAGAGCCAAGGGGCTAAACTCAAGACAGAGCTGGCCAGGCGCGGTGGCCACCCGTGGTCCAGCTGAGACCAGGCAGGAGGATGCGCGTTCAAGGCCAGCCTCAGCAACTTAGTGAGACCCTGTCTCAAAACAAAATCTAGAAGAGACGAGGACGCAGCCCAGTGGCAGAGCGGCCCTGGTGCAGCCCAGCACCAAACACTGAACAGGAGACACAAAGCCATCACCAGGGCCAGACTCCGGGGGACCCAGAGCAGAGCGGAGCAGCCATGTGAGCATCCCACAGGACCGTGCGAAACAGGGCGCCTTCCACAGAGGGCTGGGCCCTGCCACAGATGAGCAGGCCAAACAGGACACGAGCCTGGCCCAAGAGGGGACACAAACCAACAGGCTCATTGCAGCCAGGACAGGGTGAGGGACACTCAGCAGATGTCAGCACTGAGCACGAGAAACTGTCCAAACTGCAACCCAGAGCCAGCCCACAGCAAGGACAGCAGAGGCCTCAGAGGCCGAGGAGGAGACAGGAGGCCCCAGAGCCAAGGGAAGGTGCCGAGCAGGAGCCTCCCAAAGCACGTTGGAGGCGGTGAAATGCCCCGCGACCAGCCAGGGTCAAGGGACAGAAGTGACTGCAGAGGAGTGTCTGCTGCACAGTGGGGAGCAGGGCACAGGGCACAGGGGAGGAGACACAGGGTGATGTGTGTCCCGGGATGGATCTGGACCCGAGGGCATAGGCCTGCATTCCTGCTGCCTGGCGGCCACCACACAAGCACCAGCAGCATCTCCCACTCCTGCAGTGAGGGCGTGGCCTGCGACCCAGTGTCCTCCCCAGGGATGGGCCTCGCTTTCACAATGGAAGTGCAAGAGCCACTTGGGGAAGGCCCTGGATGTGCCGCCCATTGTTGAAAGGGAGCAGAGGGAAGGTCTGACACTGGCCCAGGCAGGGGTCCCCACCGTGGCCTGGCCAGTGCCAGAGAGTGCACTGCAGCACATGTGTGTGCAGGCCCATGGCGTCTGTTAGCAGTGATGCTTTCTGCTCAAAAGTCACTTGTTGAACCAACTTAAAAATGAAAAGGGAAAACCCCATGTGTGTAAAAGTCAGAATGAGGGGCATCTGTCTGCTCAGCCCTTGAGCAGGACCCTCGCCCTCAGTCTCTGCCCAAGAAACCTGGGTGGAAAAAGCAGAAGCGCCCCAGCCGCCATGCCAGGGGCAGCTCTGCCTGTCTCCCCAGCTCCAGGGCCCAGGCCGGGGCTCACTGCTGCAGCCTGTCCAAAGCAGACCCCCGACTGCCGCTCACAGGACAGGAGGAGACCCCGCAGTCACGCTGCAGGATGCGCAGTTACTGGGAAAGGAGCCCTTTGTTATAGGAGCCTGAATCACCTTACCTTTGAAATAAATTCAGTCACTTCTGAGGAAGATTTGGTTACTGATGTTACTGAAGAATCAGACCACAAGACCTTAAAAACAAACAAACAAACAAACCTTAAAAACAGACGCCACATCCTCAGTTCACAGCACACATGGCCAGGTGTTGATGGTGGCACAGGGTCAGCAAGCATCTGGGAAAAGTGGAACATGCAGGCCTGCTCCCCTTGCCACCAAAAGGAGCGCCACACGACTCGCCCCCAAGCTTAGCACCCTGCTTTATGCAATATTCAAAAGCCACCCAGGATGCCAGCCCAGTCTCAGCCTGCTCTGCCCATGGCAGGCTCGCTTCCTCCAGGGCCTCCACGTTACACTGGGTGCACAATCAGCGCTTCCCGGAACTCGGCCCCTTCACCTGAAAGCAAGCATCCGGGCTGCAGCAGGTGCTGTAGACACAGGGACACCATGAGTCCACTGGGTCACTGGCAGAACCAGGGGGGTCACGTGTAAGTACATCCATGATTCCACGAAGGGGGGGCAGTACAGGGACGGGGACAAGTCAATTTGGAGAGTCCAGTGGGAAGACCCGAAAGGGCTGGCTGGCAGAAGGTCTGTGTGCCCAGTGGCCAAATGTCTACCCCGAGTGCCTTCTTCCTGCCCAGCCTGAACGCAGAGTCCCAGGGAGCTCCTGTCATGGGCTGGTGACTCGTGTCATCCCAGGTGAGACCAGTGCAGCTGGCTTGGGTACCACTAGACCTGAACGAGGGGCACTGTGGCTGCCAGAGCCTCTTCACAGAGAGCAGCCCGAGCTGACATGCTGACTCTGAGTGGCCACAGGGATCAGACAGGGCAGCCTCGGGGAGATAGAGGTGGCCAAGAGTGAACACCACCAAATGCAAACTTCACCAGGTCCAGAAGCACTGGAGCGCCCCAGGCAGGCAATAAAACGACCCAGTGTTTCTAGTAAAATTGAGATACTACATTTGCCCTGGTTCAGAGCAGAGAACTCAACTGTCACCCCACTGTCACCCTTCCGCACAGCGGCCAGAGCCGAGCCTCCCTGCCTGGCTGGGAGGGCCGGAGGGCTTCTCTAGACCACAGGTCCCACCAATCTCTTCCCACCACATACGCCATCATGCAGTGCAGGAGAGGAAGGGTCCTGGGCCTCCCAGAGCCCGCAGTCCCCACACATGCCCCAGCCTGCCTGCTGCCAGGCGTGCCCCCGGCGGATGCCCTGGAGGGAAGCTGGGCTTGCAGGCCCACCCGCGAGCTCCCCAGCCCAGAGCCGCACTGCACCACGCACAGCAGGGCCAACACCTGTGCCCCTGGGAGGGGCTGGCAGAGCCCTGCTGCCGTGCTGGGGGGGGGCTGCAGTCAGACTCCTCCTCCTGCTCCCCACCCACCCACACCACACAGAGGCAACAGCCAACACAGATGCGGTCCAACAGCCACACGACAAGGCTGGCACGGACGTTCATGTGTGACAATTTGCTCCACACGTAACACTACTATTCTCAACGAGTGCCCAAGGTGGACACAGAGGAAACCCAGCAGAGCACAGGGCACAGAAACCTAATCTGCAGGGGCGCTGCACAGCAGGGTTCAGACCAGCCCACCACCCTGGGGCCACCTCGGCCCTGACGCTTGGCCCCGCTGCCCACTCAGCCCACAGCAATGAGGCGGGCAGCCCCAGGAGGGCCATGGAGGCGAGAGACGCATGCCACATCAGCTGACCTCTGTCACCCAGCCCAAGACCCACCGACCACTGGCCACAGGGCTCCCTGCTGCCTCCCGAGAACCAGCACGCAGACTGACACGATGGGAGGTCACCCGACACACAGACACGCCTGGGCTCCGTCACACACAGGGCCTGGCTCTCCTGTGTCACTTCCCCACACAGCACCACCCTCTGGAGCCCCACTCTGCACCAGCAAAAGGCCAGCCAGATGCCCCGGGGGTGGCCCTGTCTACAGCTCACACTGAACCCCTGGGAGAGCAGGCGGCCCAGGGCCCCGACTGTCCCCAGTCCCAAGGGAATAGTGAGGCTGACCAACAGAACTAAGCACCTGGGGAAGGCACAGACCCTCTTCTCTTGTTAAAAGCACAAACACCCTTCACGTTCTCAAAGAGCTACAGGACCCAGGAACGGGAGGCTGGGAGAGAAGGGCAGTAAGGGCCTGTTTGGTTTTGTCTATTGTACCAGGGCCTGAACCCAGGGGCTCTTGGCCACTGACACATCCCCAGCTGGGTTTTTAGTTTGAATTTTGAGACAGGGTTTTGCTAAGTTGTCGAGGCTGACTTCAAACTCACGATCCTCCTGCCTCAGCCTCCTGAGCTGCTGGGACCACAGGCGTGCTCCACCGTGCCTGGCTGAGCCAAGAGTTTTCTGAAATGAAACCCAGGGCAGCAGAGGGGACGGAGATGAGGTGATTCTCCACACAACAGAGCACAAGACCCCAGAGACCCCAGACGGACAGGGCAGCCTCAGGGAGACAGAGGGAATGTGGGGGGCCACACGCAGACAGCAGGAATTCCAAGCAGGCCAGCAAAGGAGAAGAGAAAATGAGAAGTCACTAAGGGAAGGTCTCCACGTATGGACCCAAGTCTCAGGGTAAGAGCCCGACAGGATGTATGGGGCAGACCTGCACCAAAGCTCACCTCCCGAAAACACACACCTCCAGAGTGTACAGAAGTGGCCACGCTCGGCCCAGGGCAGGAGCCAGAACAGATGCTTCTCCACTGCAACCCCGCAAGGCAACCAGCAGCAGAGAGCAGAGCTCCAGCTTCCTGTAGATGATGGCGGCCAGCCTCAAGTCCATTACCAAGCATCAGGCTGGACATTCAAGGAGAACTCTAACAGGAAGTCTCACAAACGGTCTAACCCCTAAGTGCCTTCCCAGACACCACCAGAGCCCTCCCAAAACAGACCAATCTCAGAGATCCAGGGTCAGGGAGAGCAGGCTCCTGGGACAGAGCTGTGGACGCTCTCAAGCCACGTCTTGGCCCTAGAAGCACCTGCACCTGGACTGAAGAAGAGCCACGGGAGGCCAGCCACCAAAGTGACATCAAAGCCAACATCTAAACCACACACACACACACACACACACACACACACACACACACACAGTCTGATATAAAACAAAAACTCAATTACAAAAATAGCTGTCAAACTCATCCTCTGCTGCTAGGATAAGACACTCAGGAGGTTAACGCTTTGAGATGCAAAATGGACTTTTAAGGCAGGACAGCATGCAGGTGCTCTCCCACTGGGCTTCCTCCAGCCCCTCCTGTTTACTTGTTTATTTTTATGCGGTGCTGAGGGATGGACCACCCCTACCTGCCGGCTGCCCCAGGGCTAGGTGAGGACTCCAGCTGAGCCATAGCCCTGCCCCACCTGCAGCCCTTTTTATTTTAAGGCAGGGTCTGGCCAGCTTGCTGAGGCTGGCCTGGAACTCGAGATCCTCCTGCCCAGCCTCCTGAACAGCTGGGGTCAAGGTGCACCTCGGCACCCAGAGCTCTCCTTCCTAAAGTGATCAAGTCAGAGCAGCTCCTCAGGCACCGCAGGTGTCTCAGACCCTGGGATCCTTCCGCGTCCTTCTCCCTTTTCATCACGTACAGCGAGGGAAGTTTCTCTTGGACAGCTTTAGCTACTTCATTATTTTTTCTTATGGTAGTAGGCATCGAACCCAGGGCCCCACGCAGACCAGGCAAGCGCTCTTCCACTGAGCCGCACCCCCAGCCCGACTGAACGATGCCATTTCCTGAATGGTGAATCTGGACAAGGTGGTGGCATGCAGTCACTTCACGTGTGCACAGTTATGAATTTCATATTCAAAATATTCCATTATTCACTTTTTGCACGCGGATTGGTTTCCTAAAGTAACTGTCAATACAGCGTCACAGGACAAAACCAACCCTGTGGGACAGGAGGAGAGAGCCCATTCCCACGAGCGGCAGACACGCGTATCTTGAGGTGACCCAAATCCATTGCAGACACCTTCCCCCGCAACAGAACCTCTTCCTGTGTGCTACTGACAAAGCCATGGGGCTGGCGGGGCCAGGCTGGGGACACTGCCGGGGACAGCGAAGATTCTCCAAGAGGAAGGTGCTTCCAACCCCACTGGACTTAGCCAAGGCCTCCACCCTGAGCTCCTGGTGGTCGGCTCCCAGGTGACGCTCTTCGTCCACTCACAGCACGGCCTGTGGACGCGACAATCTGCTTACCTTCCACGAGAGGGTCCTGTGGGCTACAGGGAAACCCCGACTCTTCAACAGTTCTGAGAGCATGTTGGCTAGTAGCAATGATCCCAGCCGCTCAGGAGGCTGACCCGAGGCCAGCAGTACAAGGGCAGCCTCTGCCACTCAGCGAGACCCTGCCTCAAAGTTTCAACAAGGGTTGAGGTGTGGCTCAGAGAGAAGGGGCTTGCCGAGCATGTGCAAACCCTGGGTTCCATTCCTGGTGGCACCCCAAAAAAGGAAAGAAAGTTCCACGCTAGAGTGACAGTGAATACCACAGGTGAGGTGTGCCACCTGCATTTTAACAGGGGCCACTCGCAGAGCCACCCACGCCAACAGTTAGCAGGCCATTCCTGGAGGCCTCCCAGCCCTTCCCCAGGAAACCCAAGCCCTCTGATGGCCGAGACAGGCCTGCCTTCTCCGGGATCCTGGGGGACACCCTGCTCAGAAGTTGCCTCGTCCTTGGTTGGTTCCACACGGTGGCAACTCCTGGCACTGCTGACTGCTCAGCAGCTCGTGCCTGTGTGTGGCGGAGAACACTCCACGTGGGGACAGAATGCGACATCTGCTTGTCCGTTTCCTGGACACAGTCGGGGTGCTGCTCACAGCTGGTCCTGGGTGCCGCCCAGAGCTGTGAGCGCGGGCTGAGCCAGTGTGGAGCTGGCACTCACCCTGTGGGTCTGTGGCTTTTCCTGCAGGGCTGGAGCTCAAAGGCAGGCCTTGTGCCCGCCAGGCCAGTGCCCTGTCACTGAGCTGCACCCAGACCTTCCAGTTTTTAAAGAAGCCGCCAAGCTGCTTCCCACAGTGCCCACAGCCTGGCCAGCACCGCAGCCAGACTCTTCCCCCTGGTCCTGCCAATAGCCAAGGACGCCCTCTGGTTGTGACAGCGCTTGCAGTCGGTCGGCGCCCGCCGTCTGACCGCTGTTCCCGCCGCCTACTCCACGCGGTTCTCATCTTTTGTCCATTTTGTCTCACCGATGAGTTCTGGGGCTCTTTATATATTCTGAATGCCACCCTTCATGGGACCTGGGAGGCGTGAGCTCTCTCCTAACCCGGCCTGTCCTTTCATCCTCTTCCTGCATCACACATTTGCGCTGAGAAAATGTCCCCTGGTTGGTGTCACGAGGTTCCTGTGCCTGCCTCTTGAAGCTGCAGGGCTCAGGGCCCAGGGGGAGGTGGAGGTCGGGCTGCATGCCACCCCACCTTCCTGTGCCAGCGGCTCTCACGGGTCAGACCTGAAGGCCTTCCTGGACCTTCCCGGGGGCCTGGCCCTGCGCCTGGCCCCTGGCAGTCTCCAGAGGCCCAGGCCGGGTGCTACAGCTGCACCAGCAGACAGCAGGCAGCATGGACCTCCAGCTGCGCCTTCTGGTCACGACTACTGACGATGGCAGCTCTGCACACAGCTCTCCTTTTTCTTTGGCACTGGGGATTGAACCCAGGAACACACTACCACTGAGCCACACCCCCAGCCCTTTTTTGTACTTTATTTAGAGAGAAAGTTGCTTAGCACCTCCTTATTGCTGAGGCTGGCTTTGAACTCAGGATCCTCCTGCCTCAGCCTCCTGATCTGCTGGGATGACAGGCTTGGCCACCACCTGGCACTTTAATTTTTATTTTGAGATAAGGTTTTGCTAAGTGCTCAGGATGGCCTTGAACTTGTGACCCCCCTGCCTCAGCCCCCAGGCCCTGGGATCACAGGGATGCTGCACTGTGATGTGGTGGACACACAGCTTTTCAATCAACTTGTTCACCACTAACACAGAACAACCCCACTAGGATGGTTTGTTTTTTTTTGGGGGGGGGGGGTTTGCATCAGACCAGAGGAAGCTGAGTGGGGGGGTGTGGAGCCATCTTCTTCACAGAGCCATGGCCTCTGACCACCGGGGGCTCTGGTGACCAGGGGAGAGGCTGGAGGTCAGCAGCAGGCGTCCAGCTCTTCTGTGTGACAGAGGCCTGCCCGAGACACATGAAGATGGAGCACAGCGCCCCCTTCCAACAGGACGGGACAGTGTGTGCCCTGCGAGTGTGCCTGGGCTCGGTGCTGGGCGGCCCCCATGGACTCCAGCACTCGTCCAAGACGCCTTCAGGTCTCGATGAGGACCCGCTGCTGCGCGCCTCAGATCACTACCACAGATGCAGCCTGGCTGTGCCCCCGGGCAGCTGGAGGAAGCACTGCCCTCGGAGCACAGGCAGAGGCTGCCAGGAGCTGCTGCGCCTGCTCCTCACGTCCTCCACTTCCGCTTAGCCCCCGCGGCAGCAAAGCCTTTGGCCACCCACGGGGCAGCGCGGGAGCTACGAGGCCAGCACAAGCAACTCTGCCCAGGCAGCGCACAGGCGTCCAGCAGGCGGGGATGGCGCGGGTGGGCAGCTCCTCTCCAGTCAGAAGCGCCAGGAGGAGGTGGCAAGGGCCCCCCCCCCCCGTCACTGAAGCTCAAGTCTTCCAGGGAGAGGAAGAGGCACATTTGGTTCTCGACGTCACCAGTTCTCATGCCACGTGGCCCACTTTCCTTGCCACAAATAACCGTATCGTGGACTAGGGAAATCAAAGCCTGCCACGACCAGCCAGACAGAGAGGGTGAGCTGACTCTCCCGCGACGGTGTCCCACATCAGCCTGCTACACACACAGTGCGCGCTGAGCCTGGCAGTGCATGCCCGAGAAGGACAGAAGCCAGGGGTGCCGCGTCCTGGACACCCAGGAGCCCAGGGCTCCTGCAGCCTGCTGGCCCGCACAACCCTGAGACCCGGAAGTCAGGGGCTCTGCTGGCCAAGACTCAGTGCCACTGCCACAGCCAACAGCCTCCAAATCCTAAGATCCCCCTGCTCAAAGGACCCCTCTGTAGCAGAGGAGCCAGGTCTCACAGTGCAGACCTCCCAGATCCCAGGAGGGTCCGTCCCAAGCCACAGCCTTGGGGTGTATGACACAGGCACAGTCCTTGAAACCCCCGTGAACTGCATACAGTGCACACATGGAGCACCAACACCGCCCTCACTCCTGAACACTCCATGGGCTGCAGGCAGGTCTCCCTGACCAGCTGGTCTCCTGAGACCACACGCCCAGTAGGTGACAACCCGACAGCGCACCATTCACCACAAACCTTCCCAGCCTCTTTCACAGCTGAAGAGGTCAGCAGCTGCTTTCAGGAATAGTTCTCTCTCTTTCTCTCTCTCTGCACCAGGGACTGAACTCAGGGGCACTGGACCACTGGAGATGTCTGAGCCACACCCCCGCCCTATTCTGTACTTTATTTAGAGACAGGGTCTCACCGAGTCGCTCAGGCCCCGCTGTTGCTGAGGCGGGCTTTGAACTCACGCTCCTCCTGCCTGATAGTTCTTAAAAGAAAGATTGAAAGGTGACCTTGCTCCCCCCTTCATGCTGCCTCTTGCTGCCCAGATGGACACCTGAGGCAGAGCTAAGGGGACACGGGAGGCTGAGAAGCTCACCAGGGGGCCGGACCCTGGGCACTCTGAGAGCTGAGCCTCCGCGTCATCGCAGGTGCCCAGACTCAGACCCCGTCGGCTCAAGCTCAGGTCCTCCATGTCCTCCGCCGGGAGCCAAGGCTACGCCCCCAGAGGACAGACTCCTCGCTGGGAGCTTCCCGCCCGACTGCTCCCCAGGGCCCAAGGTTCCCACGACAATGTCCTCCCTTTGCTGAGGGGAGGTGGGGGCACAGAGGGCCAGCTACTGTCCCCATCACACTGTGACAGAGGCAGGACCGCTCGGAGCCCTGCCCGGTGCCCACCTGGTCTCTCCCACTCGCCTGGCCCACCTCACTCAGGATTTGTTCTGGGCTTTTACTCAGGTAAGTGGGTGCCTGCTGGTGGCAAATGTCTTGTTCCTATCCCTGGGAGGAGGGGAAAGAACTTGGCGTCTTACCTCAAAGGAACAGTCCACATTTCTGTCACTGTGTGTGTGTGACAATCCCTTCAGGTCTATCTTTTCAACACTCACTGCAAAAGTAAACAAACACAACAAAAGCACAATTACAAGGTGAAGTGAGAGCTCAGGCGCAGGCCTGCGGGCATCCCCACGGTGGGCATCCCCGCGGTGGGCATCCCCACGGTGGGCATCCCCACGGCGGGCAGCTGGAGCCTCAGACTGCCAACAAGCCTCCCGGCGCCCCGGGCAGGCTGCGTCTCCCATCACCCGCCAGCCCCCAGCAGGCCACCGCCCTGTCCACCCTGTCAGTCCCACCTCAGGAGAAGCGGGTTCCACACCAGCCCAGGGACAGCAGGGGGCGTGTCCCGGGGCCCAGCCACCGGGAGTGAGCGCCACAGCTATCAACTCTCTTGCTTCCTCCCTTTCCAAAGTTTGCTCTCCTCAAAAACAAAGCCATGCCATTCTGTTATGAGCATCATTTCTTTTTTCTTTTTTGGGGAAAGGGGAGTGTTTCAGGGATTGAATACAGGGGTGCTCTGCCACTGAGCTACATCCCCAGTCTCCCCACTTTTTTTTTTGAGACAGGGCCTCACTAAGCTGCTGAGGCTGGCCTCCAACTTGTGCTCCTCCTCTCTCGGCCTCCCAACTGCTTGGAATCACAGGCATGGACATTCCCCGGTTTTGAGCACTACTTCCAGTGACCGTCTGCTCAAGACCCCATGTGCTGGGGCTCCCACTCCCACCCTCCCCCCACGCCTCCTGCTGAAGGCACTCCTGTTTTTCAAGCACCCTTTGAGCTGGTGTTTCCTGGGCATGACAGTCAGAGAATGCGTCCCGCCCCCAGGCAGCTGGGAAAGACCACGCAGAGAAGGCCGATGGGCCGAGCTTTAAGCCCCTTCCCATTAGCTTCTGCCACTGCCGGCCCCGCGGCAGGCTGCTCGGGCACCTACACCCCAGTGCTGGGGAAGTGAGAAAGGAGCCGGTGGCCTGGGGTGCTCGTCCTTCCTGCCTGCTCGTGGCCAGCCCGACTCAGCCAGCTCTGCGGGTGGCGTGCACTGTGGGCCCTGCAGGAGAGTGCACCCCCTCACCACAAGGCCACATCTGAGGGCTGCCCTGCCAGAGGGGCCCAGAGTCCTCACCTGACCCCGACCGCCTCAGGGCACGGGCAGGCTGCAGCGGGGTTTCCCAGAGCAGTGACGGCACCCTGACCGAGCTTTCGGGTCTCTGAGCACCAGGCACCACGTCAGTGAGTCTAAGACACGCAGCCGGCGTCTGTCCTGCCCTGAGCGCCAGCGCGTCCCCACGTGAGCAGAGGAGCCCACTCGGTGTTTGCCTGTAAAGAGGCATTTCAGCCCCAGCCAGAGGGCAGCGGGACTGCTCCCTGGAGCCTGCGGGGGCAGGCTGGAGGCGCTCCACTTCAGACCCGCGGAGGCACTTCCAGGGTGAGGCCGGGCTCCAGAGCACTCGCCTTGCACACCAGCACCAGCACAAGGAAGAGAGGCAGGGTGAAAAAGGCCACGTGAAAACCCTTCTTAACTTAAACTGCAGGTGAGTAACATGAAGATGAATCTGTTTAAAAGACAAGTGAGGGCTGAGGTTGTGGCTCAGTGGCACATGTGAGGCCTTGGGTTTGATCCTCAGCAAATAAACAAACAACATAAAGATACTGCATCCTCACATAGCTAAAAAATATTTTTTAAAGGGCAAATGAGTCGGGTACGGTGCCGCCCGCCTATAATCCCAGCAGCTACGAGGGTGAGGCAGGAAGATGGCGACTTCATAGCCAGCCTCAGCAAAAGAGAAGCACTAAGCAACTCAGTGAGAGTGTCTCCAAATAAAAAACAGAATAGAGCTGGGTGTGGCTCAGTGGTCAAGTGTCCTGGGTTGAATCCTCAGCGCCAAAAAATTAAATATTAAAAAATAAAAGTGCGCGAATACATTAAACTCACGCCTCCCATGCAGTCAACACCCTATCTAAGAGCCCGAAGGCTAGCGTAACTGACCAGGCCAAGCAGGGTGGCCTGGGAATGCACCTCTCACTCCAGGGCCTGGGTCTGCGTGAGCTCTGGATCACTGGCCGCCCACACCTGCTGCTGGCCAGGCTCAGCTGCGCAGGGTCGTCACAGCCTGCCACCAGCAGACAGGGCGGCTGGGGCGAGCCAGCAAGAGCCCCGAGTAGCGGGTGCCATGTGCAGCTGTGGGCACGGCACGGCAGCTCTGACAAGCCCAGGGGTGCCCTCTGACTTATTCTGGTTTACTTCCTTTCTTCAAATGACCCAGAAGGCTTGGTCTTCAAGCCCACACCCAGTCCCCACGCGCTCGTCCAACAGCAGGGTGAGGAGTGAGGAGCAGTCCCCGGTTTAACTGGCAGCAGCTGCACTGACTGTGTTTTTGTTTTCCTTTTTCTTATTTCTTTTGTTCCTGGGATTGAACCCAGTGCAGCTTAACCACTGAGCCACATCCCCAGCCCTTTCCATTTTTTTATTTTGAGAATAAAATAAAAATCAGAATCTCGGTAAGTTGCTCAGGGCCTCACTAAGCTGCCCAGACTGATCTCATACCTGCAATTCTCCTGCCTCAGCTTTCTGAGCCCCGAGGATCACAGACACGCATCGCCGCATCCTGCAAGCTTCACATGTTTAAGTCCACAAAACAGCAGCCTCACGCTCAGTGCCGCAGCACACTGGATGAACCCCACAGCTTAGGCCCGGGGAGACCGCAGGGCTCCTCAGAAGATCGCGCTGAACATGCGCTGAACACGGATTGCCCTAAAATTCAACTGAACGTCCTTTGTGGAGTGGGACAGTCACTTCTGTAGGCTCACAGCCCCACGCTCTGGTGGCTGGTGCTTACCCCTCACCTTGCTGTGCAGCCTACCACGGGGCATCCTGCCTCAGCAGCTGTGCGCCCACCTGAAACACTTGCAGGTGAACCAGACCCACCCACAAACCGAGCTCAATCCACAATGATGGAGGTATCCCGGGTCATGGTCACCTCTGCAGGGTGAATCCCAGATCTGCATGGAGGCGAGGCCCATGAGCATTGCAGGCTACTGTACTGTGCACCTGGACACTGGCCACAGCCCACCGAGAGGAGCTGTGGTACAGGTGCCACGGGCAAGGCCTAGGTCAGGCTGACGAGCTCAGCTCTCTTCCGGGCAGTGGAGCACTCTGACGGCTGGACAGGGGGCAGGCCCTCAGCAACCCGAGGTTTGCAGGGGTGTCAGGGAGTGCAGACCAGGAGTACCCTGTGGTCACTGGCCACATCTGATGAGGCTCAGTGGACTGGGCCACCGGAAGCCTTCCCTGGAGCAGCACCCTGGGGCTGCCAGGGCTCCTCTGAGCACCACGCCCCCTCCCCAGCCTGCTCCACACGTGCATGGTGTCTCCTGCCCACCTTGCTGCCTTCCTCTCACAGTCACTGTTTAATTCTGATCACTTCCACTAGATTCAAATTCAAAACAGCAGTACAGAACGTCCCCACACACACCTGGGCCGCGAGTCCCCAGCGGAGACCTGAGCGGGACTCATCTCACAAGCAGAGCTGAAGGAGGCCCAGCAGCTAGAGCTGGGCAGTGGCCCAGAGCAAGCCCTCAGCCCCAGGCTCAGCTCTCCCCCCAGGCAGCCTGCCCGCCCACAGTCCGTGCAACGTGCTCTTGGGACCACAGTCTTGTCATCATCAGCTGGGTCCCCAGCAAAGGGGCCTGCCTGGGGCGCCCTCCACAGCAAAGCTGGCCTCACAGCACTGACCGGCTCTAGCCCACCTCAGGGAAGCAGCATCGCGTCCACTGGAACTAAATCAGGTGCTGGTGCTTTCCTCTTGCTTTATGGACAAACGTGTTTCAGAAACACCTAACTAATGTGATCTGTAAACCCAGTGCCGGGCTGGGCTGTGGCTCCTTGGCAGAGCGCTTGTCTGGCACGTGCGAGGCACTGGGTCCATTCTCAGCACCGCATATAAATAACTAAAATAAAGGCCTACTGACAATTTTTTAAAAAACTTTAAATAAAATTAATTAATAAATGTTAAAAAAAAAACAAAAAAACATTACTGGGCTAAGGAGGGCAGCAATGGAAGCCGCGAGAGCCCAGACACTGCAGGCTGGTGGGGTCCCCAGGCAGGTCCAGCACGGCCACTCCACCATGCTGGCGAGGCTCGCTGCTTTCCGCCATCCTCCCAGGGGCACTGTATGACCACAGCCTGGTCTTCTGGCCAGAAAAGGACTGCAAGTGCTGGGGCGGCAGCAGCCGGCGGGGTGCGAGTACAAGCGCCTCACGCTCCAGGGAGGCCGCCTCCAGACCTGGATCTGGGGACTGCCACAGGGAGGCCCAGGCCCCCACCAGCAGCACTGCAGACGCCTGGGACACGGCACCAGGGTCCACGGCCCGCCTGGCGTCAGAACAGTCAGATCCAAGCCACCGGAGGGCGGAGCGCCTTCTGCAGGGCGTAAAGGAAAGCCAGCATCTCACGCCTTCACACTTGAGAAGAGCAACGGGATCCACCACCTGGGCGGCCAGAGGCGGGAACTACAGGCAGGACGCCCAAAACTATTATAACGTGCCCAGCAAGCAGGGCAAACACCCGGACCCGAGAACAGGCGGAAAGCCTCAAGACAGCAAGACACAGGAAAATGGTAGAACTGGATCTTTTTCTTTAACTCAGATGGTGGTGGGAATAATGAGCAGCAAACAGACCAGATCCAGGACACAGGCTAAAGGTGAAGGGGAGTAGGACCCTCTCACTGCTGAGAAGCTCACTTCCACCACGGGGAAGGGAACCAGGGTGGGCCTGAGGCCAAGAACTAGGTGGGATGCATCCCTACGCACACGCGCGTGCACACACACATGCACACACACTCGCTCTGCCTGCAGCCTGGAGCAGCCCTTCCACTGCAGTGGCACACCAGAGCTGGCAGAAGGGCCCGGAATACCTTGCACACCAGAAAGCAAGAAGTACCCAAAGAAGGACAGAACAGGCTAAAAAGACACTATGCTTAAAAAGTCAGCTTGCAGGGGTTCCCACAGTCCAACTTGGGAAAGCATCCACAGGGAAGGGAAACCCAACAGGCAGTGCAGGCTACAACCTTCTGAACTCGACAGAAGTCCTAAAACAGGCAGATGAACCCGCCAGTGTGGACCCACCACTACGAGGCAGATGAACCCGCCAGTGTGGCCCACACCAGGCACCTCCACTGTTCCTTCTGTGTGGTTGATGCTGAGAGCAGAGGTGCACCAGCTCCTCCAGGCTGACTGTGACCCTGGTCACCCCCCAGCAGCCAATCCCTCAGACCTGTAGGAATTTTTTGGTGTGGGTTTAACTGGATTTTTCTCTGATGCTTTATTTCCACAAAGTCCTCCAAGCCACAGTGTGTAGGCTAGGGGACCTGGGATCATGTCCACTGGGAAGACAGGTGGACTGAGCCCGGTGAGAGGCCCAGCATATCACTGGCACCTTGGGGACATTAGGTGTGGCTGTTCAGATGCCGAAACTTAATGATTGTTATACAAAACTTACTTTTTCCAAAAGTTACAGTTAATTACTGATGATGTTTGGAAATCGATCTATTGTAAAAATACTTAGGGATTAGTTACTTCAAACATCAAAAGTCTACATTTTACGTTTTCTTTTTTTTTTGGGGGGGGGGGACAGGTTTGAACTCAGGGGGCACTGACCACTGAGCCACATTCCCCAGCCCTGTTTTGCATTTTATTTTGAGACAGGGTCTTGCTGAGTTGCTTAGGTCCTCACTGTTGCTGATGCTGGCTTTGAACTTGCCATCCTCCATCCTCAACCTCTCACGTTGCTAGGAATACAGGCGTGTGCCACCATGCCCAGTGACATTATCTTCCTTATAACTGAAATAATTTAGATAACAAGGATCACCCCAGACCAAACTTTCCCACTTTGGTACAGTCTGAAAGGTATGAAAGTATTTCATGTTCTTAAAGGTTTTAAAAATACAGTAGGGATGTGACTGAAGCCATGATACACCCCTGTAATCCCAGACTCGGGAGGCTGAGACAGGAGGATGGAGAGTTCAAAGCCAGCTTCGGCAACAGCAAGGAGCTAAGCAACTCAATGAAACCCTGAATCATCTCTAAATAAAATGCAAAATAGGGCTGAGGATGTGGTTCAGTGGGTGAGTGCCCCTGTTCAATCCCTGGTACCAAAAAACAAACAAACAACAACAACAACAACAACAAAAACAGAATATGTGACTGAGTCCTAAAAGATCCACAAAGAGCAAAGACCTACTACCTTTCCTTCTCAGAAAGACCTGTCAACTGCCAAGTCAGAGCACCGAGGGAGGCCAGGGACCAACTCTGCTCCCCCAAGGCTGGCAAACCCACGCTCCACGAGGACCACGGGAGCAGCTCCACGCTTAGAATAGTGGAAATGCTGTCTCAGACTCAAGGGGAAGACTCAGACAGCAGAGGAAGGAGAGACACCAGAAAGAGTGCTTCAGGCAGACCCTGGAGGAGGTGTGCACTCCCTCCCGCACAGACGGGGAGGCCCGCCCGCTGCCCGCCAGCCAGCCATATTCTGGCCAAGAGAAGGCAGCGACGGCGAGGCCAAGTCTTGCGTGAGTGGGGCAGAGCTCACCCTTTATCCCATGGGTCTTGTTTTCCATCTTTTAGTTTGGGGCGAATTTCACATCCAGCAAATGCAAACGCCCTAAGAGTACAATTCAGGAAGTCTGGGGCAAAGGTCCGCCTAGAGCCAGGTCTCCCCTGCAGCTGGCAGGACAGCAGCCTCAAGCACTCCACTCCAACAACACAGGTGACCGTCCCCTCCCAGCCCAGTTCCACAAAGCATCGGCCACACTGCAGTCTGCTCGTGTGTGGCCTCTCCTACTCCGGCTGCATCTCGCCTGGGGTGAGCTGAGCCTTCAAACTCGAGGACTGGTGGGGGCGCACACTTCACTTCTCTGGAATGGCCCCTGGGATTCCGACTCCAGGAGCAAAGGAGCCCCAGGGGCTGGGCCTGACTGGGCTGGCACACTGGGCAAGCGCGTCCTGCTTTATAAGAAAGCCTCCAGCCGTTGTAAATGCCTGCATCCTCCTGCTCCCCAGGTTCACATCAAGTTCCTGGTGTTGCTGGCCAGGTGCCTGCTGCTCCCTTGGTCATTTCTGTGGAAGTGACCATGCAGCACTGAGGCCTTAGTGGGCACTTCCCTGATGGCTAAGGACGCTCCTTAGCTCTTACTTCAAGATCACCCTCTGACTGTCGTGGACAGAACTGTGTTGTGTCTAGGTCAACTGCACGGCTACCTGTGTCCCCAGCACGGCTACCTGTGTCCCCTGCTGGCCTGACCACTCTCTGTCGGCCTGCAGACAGCCTCACCAGACACTCCCTGTGGTCACACCCACCCACCACCTTCCTGACCGCCACTCGGGCCTTCCCGACACCCTCTGGGCTCTGGCGCAAGCTGCCCTGTCTGCACCCCACACTCCCTCTTCCACTGCACCCACCTGGGTGGCATGGAAGCCCCCCTGTGCTTAAGAAGTTCTGCAGACAGTCTCAATGGCAAAACCTTACCAGCCTCTGGGCAAGCCTGAAAATGGTCACTGTGCCTTCAGGCATGACTGATAATTTACTTATAGAATTTTGGAATCAAAGTCATGTTCACTGTGAACTGGGAAAGTTCCCACGGTCCTGCGGCGTCCCACCCACTGTGGGTCTGGTGCTGGCTCCATGCACCCAGCAGGGGCCTCTGAGCTCCCCTCTGCCACATCCCACCTCCTCTTTCCTGTGGACTGGCCAGACAGGGGGGTCCTTTCCTTGGGATTCCTGCTGAAGAGGGGTCTCCCTTGCTGGACCTGCTGCTGCAGTGTCTCCTGTCCTGTCCTCTAACACCCTGGGCGAGCGTGGCCTCCTGACTCCGTCAGGATTTGGCTATCCTGCAATCACATGCAGGTCCTGGGAGTTGCTCCTCATTCCCCAGGGGTTCCTTGATTCCTGGGGTACGGCACTGGGAGGGCCCCAGGGGATCCCAAGTATGGTGTCCATCCAAAGGCAGCTGTGCTTCTGCGCCCAGGGCTGCTCCCTCTGTGGGGCTGCAGCTTTGCCTCCCTGTGCAGCTGTCAGTGTTTGCACGTGGCCTGGGACTCGCTGCAGCCACAGAAGGGGCACGAGGGCAGTGTGTGGTCCGCAGCCAAGCTGAGGAGGCGTCCGGCTCCCACTCTCCCTCCTCCCACCGTGAGGAAAGCCTGCTCTGGCTAGGCCCTGGTTTAAGGAGGACAAACCACCCTGGCTGCCACAGTCCAAGACCAAGACCGATGAGGAAGATGGCATCGTGTTTGCCATGACACCGCTAGGTATTCCCTCTCAGCAGAAGCTGACCAGTGCAGTCCACTCGCATTCTACCCAGGTGTGGCCCGGGCGTCTTCCCGGGCTACCCGAAATCCTTTCTCTGGCACTGGACACACTTTCATTTCCCTGTGAAGGTCAGAGGATGCCGGGTGGAGGAAGGGAGGACACAGGTGGGGGGCGATGAGGGGAATCAGAGCAGGCAGCCCCACTGCAGGGAGAGGCCAGGCAGCAGGCAAAGCCAGAGTCCTTGGGGGCCGCCTGCGGGACAGGAACCCCACCCAGAAAAGGCGCAAGGCCTCTCTCCCCAGCATGCTGGGGAGTTGAGCACACCCAACAGCCCCAGGAGGGGTCCAAACCAAGCAGCCTGGGCCCTTCCTGCATTCAGTGTCCAGGAGGACCTGGTTCTAAGCCCATGGTACCCTCTGTGCTGCGAGAGAAGCACACTGCTGCCCCCATGGCTGTGCGTGTGAGATACGGAAGACTGACCCCAGTGCATGGTGCATGCTGGACAAGTGCTCTGTTACTGAGCTGCACCCCAGCCCTTTTTATTTTAGACAGAGTCTCACTGAGTTGTTGAGGCTGGCCTGAGGAACTTGTGATCCTCCTGCACCAGCCTCCCAGGTAGCTGGGATTATAGTTGTGCGCTACCATTCCTAAAGGCCTGGTATCAAGATAGACCCTAGACCTAGACGTGGTTCTTGAAAGAGAATGTTACAGAAAGCCAATGTGTACCAGCTTGAAGGATGAGCGAGGCAGGCCATCCCAGAAATCCTGCACTCACACGCTTCCAGGCACGAGCAGATGGAAATGACAGGTGACCGTCCCCTCCCAGCCCAGTTCCACAAAGCATCGGCCACACTGCAGTCTGCTCGTGTGGAAGGTCGGAAGCCAGCCTGTCTGCAAAGGCTCCGCGGACAGAGGGATCATCACAATATCCACAGTCCCTCTTAGGAACTGTCAGGGAGGACGAGTGGGCACACAGGACATGCTGGGGGGAGGGGCGGGGAGAGAAGGCCAAGGGCACCATAACCCAGCCGCACAGGCATTCCTGAAGGTCTAGCCAGGGCACACTGGCCGCAAGTCAGACACAGGAACCAGGGCCAGCTCTCCATTTCAGCCCAGGGGTCTTTCAGCAGATGATGCTGTCGCCTAAGGGTCTGCTCTTGTAAATCTCTTCACTAAGATTTTCAAGAGCAGACGTCACACTGGGGCTCGGGGAGGATGGCACCTGTAGACAAGGAGTCTCTCTGAACACTTCCCCGACACTGAGAGGTGGCAGCCTTCTCCAGATGTGTCCTTCAGGGGCTTCCAATGTGCTAGGGTTTAGGTGTGAGGTGTCAGAAGCCCACATGAGAGACAACAAGAACGTTCAGAGATGAAACAGCTGGCTTAGGAGAGCCTTCACTTAACCAGTCATAACTTGGACCCTGAACGACGGAGTCAACTGACTGGGAACTGAACCTCTGAGACCATGAACCCCAGATAAACTTTCCTTCCTTTACGTTGTACTCGTCAGGTCTTTTTGGTCATAGCAGCGAAAAATCTGACCAAAACAGAAATTCGTACCAAGAAGTGAGGTTGCTGCTGTGACTAACCTGACCATGTGTTCAGAAGTTTCTGGAATTTCTGGGAGGAATTTTAAAAAGTTGAGAAATGCAAGCTAGAAAAGCTTCTGATTGTGGTAAGGTGAACTTAGTGGGCAATTCTGGTGGGAGCTCAGAAGATGTGAATGCCAACAGGACTGTGGACAATAAAGACTGGGCTCATGAGGTTTCAGTGAAGGAAGACTATTGGAAACTGGACTAAAGGCCATTCATGCTACGTTTTAGCTAAGAAGTTGTCTAGATTTTGCCCATGTCCCAAGACTTTCTCTGAGGCTGAATTTAAAGGTGAGCATTAGTTGATCTGGTACAGGAAACTTCAAGGCAGCATAGCATTCAGGTGATGGTATGAGTATTGCTGGCAGCTCTCAGCCAAGTTTGCTGTGATAGCCAAAAGTCATAAACAGCCAGGGACAGTGGCACACACCTGTAATTCCAGCACCTTGGGAGGCTGAGGCAGGAGGATTCTGAGTACAAAACCAGGCGCAGCAATTTAGCAAAGCCTTAAGCAACCTAGGAAGACCCTGTCTCAAAATAAAAATTGAAAAGGGCTGGGTTAAGCACCCCTGGGTTCAATCCCTGGTATTAAAAAAAAAAAAAAAAAGTTTGGGGGGGGGGGCAAAAAAACAAAGTAGGAAGATTTGAAAATTTTGAAGTTTGGCCAGAAAAGTGAGTCTAAGAAAGTTGTGATTGTTGAAGACTTTACAGCCACTAAAAGATGCTAAATACTTTACCCAGAGACAACAGGCAAGATGGCTTGAGGTCGTCTCAGGAACTGGTAATGCCACACTCATCTCGGGCTTGAGAGGAGACCAGTGGCACGCTGCTGTCTCCCTGTGCTCAGCTCCCCAGGAGCGCAGGGGCTGCTCAGCCACGGCCCCAGGAAGACCTCGGCATCACCACGTGGGTTTGGTTTGGCAGGATCGGAGGATGCTGGGGTCGGGAGTCATGAGGCTTCCACTGGGATTTCAAAGGAAGGCCTGAGAGGCAGGCAGAGCGAGGAGGCTGGAGTCTCTGCAGCCCCGAGGGGTGTGAAGAGGTGAAGGAACCTGAAGCTGCCCGGAGACCCTGAGACAGGAGATGCCAGGAACAGGGAAGCCCACGGAGGGAAGCTGCGGGAAGGCAGTGGACCAGCCGGGACCCGGGTCGCGGGGACAGAGACAGCACAAAGTGCCCCTCCCCAGCACCCCCCACTCAGGGCTGTCACACGTGGGTGCGGACACTGCTCCCAAAGCCCTCCGGAAGCCTCCTGGAAGCCAGTTTCACTGAAAACCCAAAGTATCCTGAGAAGTGTCCCTGAAGACTGCCCCGAAACCTCGTCCCTCTCCCACTTCCACGTGGTGGGCCGTGGGAGTCGGCAGGCCAGCTCTTCGCCGCCCTCACTATGCACCGAGGAGACCGACCCATCCTCGTGCGTCTTGCCTGGACACTCCAGGTCCCACCCAAGCCCTGCATGGCGCACTTGGCGTCTTGCCATCCCGCAGCCTGCACTGACTGGGGGCTCGGTTTTCCAGAGATGGCGGGAGAAGCCACGGAGGTCCACAGTGTGAAGAGAAAGTGACAAGTCACCCTGAGGGGCATCGGGCAACTGCCTTCTCCCCACACGCGGCCAGAGACACGGTCTGGACTCCGGGCCTCAGCAACGTCACTTAGCTGTTAGCAGGACAAACGTTCTACTCAGTACTTGTAAGTACTAGGCACAGTGTCAGCCAGAAGGGAGACAAAGTCGGAAGGTCCCCAGAAGCAAGGCCTACCCTGACTTCAAAGAGAAGGGCCTGCTGGGGGCCAGGGGCACAGGGCCAGGCCAGGGCAGGACATGAACACGAGAGGCAAGTGTCACACAGGAGGCGACTGGGACGGGAAATGAGAGGGAGACAGGCAGCAGTGTGGTGGCACGCAGGCTGCAGCTAGCCCGGGACCTGCCCCAGGTCCTCCCTGCACGTGGCCTCGGGCACTGCCACCTCACCTAAACAGAAGGCACACTGCTCCCTCCTCCCAGGACTGAGGCCCAGACGTGCACGCAGGGTTCCAGCTGCAGGCAGGGGCTGCCATGCTTCAGAGGTGGCCTGGTCCCTTTGGAGAGGAGCTGGGTGGGACAGGAGAGCCCGCAGGCGGCAGGCGTGAAGGAGGCAGGGAAAGGAGCCAGCAGCCTGTGGGGCAGACCCGCCAGGTCTCCTGAGGACGGGACCCCCAGGCAGGGGAGCCAAGCTGCCCGAGGGCCAAGCGCGGCAGCGGTCACGAGCACTGCCCACTCCTCCATGCAGTGCTGGAGGTCTCAGCTGGACTCCAGGCCCCAGCGTTCTGAGACAAGACCACTCAGAGGGGCTGGGAGGGCAGAGGGGAGCTCAGGGCCCCTCCACCCGGGGTAGACAGGAGTGCCGGGAGAAAGCCGAGGGCCAAAGGAAGGGCAGGCACAGGCTTTCAGGAAACCAGGGGCACAGGCACGTGGGGGAGCAGAGTTAGGGGAGGTCGCAATGTCAGGTGAAGACCCTCCAGGTGTGTCCACCAGGAGCTGCTCCGGCTCGCCCTGAGGCAGCGCCACATCCCGGTGTGGGGTGGGCACGTTGGGCCCCAGCCCTCTGGGGTTGGTGAAACCACACGGTGGAGAAGACCCCACGGAGCCAAGGTACAGCTCAAAGAACAGGAGGGACTTTGCTTGCTATCTACCACATGAAAGAGTGAGTTTTGACCTTGTGCAGCCAATATCCCCTGCCCTAAGAGAAAACACCCTGCAGGACAACCAAGCAGGGCCCACGACGTCGGCCACTTGTCATGTGTAAGGAGTCCACCTACAGTCACTGACCAAAACAGAAAAGCTCAAGAGAAAAGCAGTCTCCGTCCAGGGACACGGAGCCCAGACGACCCAGCTGCTGAAGGTAGCAGGCCAGAGCTTGAAAGCGGCTATTATAACTACCTTCAAGAATCCAGAAAGTTTAAACAGTGTTACAATAAAGAAATGGATGGGAAGTGGCTCAGCCTGGCACGTGTGGAGCCCTGGGTGTGATCCTCAGCGCCACATAAAAGTAAGCAAACACAGGTAAAAAGAGTTCAAGAAAGAAAAAGACAGGCTCTCGGCGAGGAGCAAAGCTCCATGAAAAGCACCCAACAGAAACTCTAGACTGAAGAGCACAGCAACCGCGTGACCCTACCAGGCCAGCAGCGCGCCTCCAGGGTGGACGGCTGGGAAGGCAGCAGGCCGCAGGGTCTGAGAGGCGCCGCCAGCTCCTCACACCTGGAACCGGAGCCTCGGTGAAGAGGGGAGCCGAACGAGCCAGCAGGATTTCAGGATGGCTGAAAGCTCCCCCAAGTCAGTGAGAGGCAAGAAGGAATGAGGACAAGAAAACACTCTGGGGATGCTGGAGGCAAGCTGGACAGGGACGCGGCAGCGGCAGGGAAAGAGCACGTGGCCGTCGCCACCAGCAGAGCTCGACAGAGGCGGAGGAGAGCGGGACACCCACAGGAGGTCTAGACTCCCCACCCAGCATCTCGCCCTCGGCCCAAATGAAGTCACAGAACAGAGACCATCTTAAGTAAGTGAGCACTGGAGGGCCAGGCCAGCCAGCTGCAGGGACGAGCACTCAGTGAGCTGTGGCTCTGCAGCGGGCGCTGGTTGCCAGTGGGTGCCATCTCCGTGGCGAGAAGCCAAGGGGAAGGGAGCGTGGAGCACAGCTTTCCTGTGGCCCGGCTCTCGTCTGTGACGTGGGACGACAACCTCCTCAGGGACTGCTGCTAGAAACAATGTGTGGTCAGGGTGCCAGGTGATGAGAAAGGTCCCGGAGCCAGCAGGGTGGCACCTGGAACCTGGGACCCGGCCAAAGCTCCCTGCTCTGCCACAGGGAGGGCGTCCCAAGGTCTGACCTAAGTGAAGCCTGTCACTTTAGACTTCCAAAGAGGCAGAGAGAAACCCAAACACAAGAAGACACAGAGAAGACGGGAGGAGGGTCAGCAGTGAGCTGCAGCCCTGGGGCAGCGAGGAAGACCGCGAGGGTGACTCAGGATGCCAGGTTCTGCCGGCCAGGACCTGGGGCTGCAGGGGGGATGCTGTGGAGTCCAGCAGCTCCGAGCACTTCTGTGGAGGGACACGAGGGCCTCATGACATCAGCCTCCAGCTCCTGCCCTGCCACAGCTGGAGTCGGGACTGGCTTTTCCCAAGGTCCCTGCCTTTTGGCACCAAAGTATCAACACAGCAGTCATATTTTGAAACTATATATCTTTTTTTTTTTTTAGTTGTAGATGGACACAAGGCTTTTATTTTATTTATTTCTTTGTTTGTTTATAGTGGTGCTGAAGACGGAACCCAGGCCTAACAAGCTCTGCCACTGAGCCACACGCCAGCAGGAAAACGATGTATCTTTTAAAAACCCAACTACAGTACACAAGCAGCCACCCTCCGACCCCAGCCGCGCCCTGGGCTCCCAGGCTGCACTGCTGGCGGGCAGAGGCGGGCAGAGGCGGGCAGAGGCAGCCCTCCAGGCGGCCCGTGTCCTGCAAGATGCGCAGGAGAAGGCAGAGCCAGTGCAGTGCTCCCGTGCTGCCGGTGACTCTCCATGCCGGCTCTGGAGAGCCACTCCATCACCAGGATGAGGAGACACAGGAGACTCGGCCAAGGGTCACAGTCTCTCAGGAGGACAGCAACTCAGACGACGGTGACCAAAGGGCTAGGACGTGGCTCAGGGGCAGAGCAGCTGCCTAGCACACGTAAGACGCTGCATTTCCCCAGCACCACAGGAAAGTGAGTGAAAGGCAAAACCAGACCACACAGCCGCACAGGACTCCCAGGACAGGTCCACCGCCTCACAAGGCTGCCACAGGCCACTGCCCACGCCCCATGATGCACTCACACTACAGAACATGGACAGGAGCTGCTTCTCCCCTGAGCTGACCAGGCCGAGACCAAGGCAGAACAGCTCCATGACCAGGTGGGCACAGGGCTCTGTGGAAGCGCACGCTTACCACGCTGCTGTGAGATGAGACCCAGGGACCAAGGAAGCAGAGAAGGAAGTGCGCAGCCTGGCCCCCACAGCTGGCCATGCACAGGAGACAAACATGTTTACAAACGGCAAGAGGGACCCTGCCCGTCACAGCAGGGCCACAGGACCCAATCAGGACACGCCTCCTCATGCCCCTGGGCGTGATTCTGTCTTGTCTGGTGACCGCGGCCCAGGACAAGCCCTGTGGTTGGGCTGTTCAGTTCTGGTGGAGAGGAATGGAGAGGTGGAAGTTCTGTCTTTCTTGGGAAGTATTTATCCTTACAGTAGTGGTTCCTGTTTTATTAAAAAATTGAAACCAAGGCCGGAGGCATGAAGGTCATTCCAGGTTAGCTAAATGGAGAAAGTAAGATGGACGTGTCTCTTTCCCAGATGGCTCCGCGACCGGAGCCCGCTGCAACGGCGTCGGCAACAGCCTGGAGAAGGCGCTGCACACCTCAGCACATTCCACGGAGGAGGCGCTGCCCAAGAGGCCTGTGGGGAAGCACGGCAAAGGTGGGTCACCTGGGCTCCTGCGGGCAGGGGCGCGGGCGCTGGGTGGT